>NW_027491149.1:2922500-3017915 GCF_021521415.1 Bidens hawaiensis | reverse complement strand
CAATAACACAATATTTGAGATTTGCAATTGAGATAGTATTATGGTTAATATAATATGGTATGCATAAATTCCCCAAAAGGTTTAAAATCTGTAATTTATGGGAGTGATTACTTACCTTGATAATTAAACGAGTAAACCGTGAGATAAAATAAATGAGAAAGGTTAGCACATGTATTCTGATCCAAATAGACCTGAGACATATAAAAAAAGAGTTAAAATAAAATCAAGAACATAGCCGATGGAATTAATCCAAACGGATGTATAGAACTCTGGTTATGATATTTTTAATAAATAAGCGAGCAGGTACTAAACATAATTCGAACTGCGATTCGGGAGTTGGGTTTTAGTCAGTACAATCAAAATCTCAAAATAAACATAAAAGTCTTCTGGCCTGAAAGCTAATTTTGATAGAGAAATCGAATAGTCAAATATTTTAACTATTATGCCCTAAAATGGACCGGCGAGCAATTGACCGAAAAAAGCCCATCAATCAGTAAAATTGATTGAGTGATTTTGTTAGTTAGATAAAAACAAACTTTTTCATGAAGCAAACTTACCCGGAAAGATTATGTAACAAAGAGAAATCACGAGTCAAAGGGTTTTGAAGCATAAAAGTCAAACCGTATAATGATAATTCCTGAAGAAAACACCATGAAACATTATGCATAATTTTTTAAGATGTGGGGGCTGAGTTTGCATAGGTATTTAGGGTTTCTTGATAGGTTGGTTATAATAATAAAAGTCAGAGTTCGTTTATTTGGTAAATGGGGTCGAACAGGAAACGATATAATCAATTAATGACAAAATCAGGTATAATAACCTAGGGATTTCGTTTGTAATCATAGGGGAACGAATTTGGACACATTATAACGTCATATGACTTATCTTGCGGCTTAAGTTTATTGATTTTTGGCAAAAGTAGTCTCTGTACTTCTATAAACACGATTTTTTGCCGTTTTAATGGGTTTTTAAGAGTTGTTTGACGAGTTTGAAAGTTATGAGAGTGTAAACTAAGTTAAACAAAGTTAATGCCAATAAATACAAGTTTTTAATAATACGAAATATCCGAATTACAATCCCGAGTCAGGTAAACGAATACGAATACAAATACGAAAAATCCGAAATGTTACAACTTTTGATGTGGTCTAAATTATATATATATATATATATATATATATATATAGGGAGAGGATCATGAGAGAACTCCATTTTATGGAGAGAACTAGAAAACTAATAATGAAGTATTTTTAATTTAATTAAAAAAATATTTTTTAAATTTTTTTTCTTTCATCCTTCTTATATGTTGTTATACTTCACCACAGAAAAATAAAACTAAAAAAAACAAAAAAAATAAAAAAAATTAACGAGTAATGCATACATGCAATACACCGACTTTTTTTATAATGCATATGTGCAATAGTGTGCATTTTGATATTTGAAATAGTGTTGAATAGCATATATATAGTTGTTTGTATTGTTTATTTGCAATAGTGTTATATTATATACAAAAATTAAAAAAAAATCGATATAGTGCATATGTACATTAGTGTTGTATTACATATATGCGATAATTTGTTTTGCATACAATTATTAGTGTCGTATTTGCATATATTCAATAGTGTGTATTGGATAATGCAATTGTGTTGTATTGCAATAAAACACTATTGTATATATTCAGTAGGCATTAATGCACATATGCACTACAGTACTACACCGACAAGTTGTTTTTTTTAGGGTCAATATCATCTTATTAGAATGAGGAAAGAAAAAAAATCAAAAAATAATTTTTTTTAAAATAGTTAAAAATAATTCTTTACTAGTTCTCTAGTTCTCTCTTTAAGAGGAGTTCTCTCTAGATCCCACCCCTATATATATATATATATCCAAAATATATTTCCTACATATTTGAGTTGTTTTGAGTTAGTTTTTATTGAATAATATTTCAAGTGGCTCATATTTTGATTTAAAAAGTTACAAGAGACAGCATCTAAATTGGAGTCTATTATTAAATTTATGATCAACCGGCTGAATTGTTGAATAGAACTATTATGATTATCACTATTATTAGTCGTTCATCTCATGACTAAATTGTCTAACTTAAAAATGATAACACGCATTTAAAAATAGTAAAAAAAAAAAGAATTATTTAATATGAATCTTGAAGTTACAAAATTACATAACAAATGTTCTGTTTGTTTTGTCCAGTGACCACGAGAAGAAAAGGTATTCTTTAATTGATGGATCATCCACTGGCCCACTAAAAGAAGCAGGGCCACCTCAAAAGTAATAAAAAATGGTCGTAGGTTATCTGGGGATATACATATTTTTGACGACTGAAAAAGAGATACGACTTTCGATCGCAATTAGTGAGGCAGGGAGCAAATTAAAGACCAAAAAGGTGAGTTGGATATATAGCCAGAAGGGAAGTTCCCAAGGAAACTCTATAGATATTTGATAATTATATCTAGCTTGTCAAATCTCATCTATTTTTGCAGGAAGTTTGATTTCAAAGGCAAAATGACAGCTGTGAACTTATCACAACCGCCATTTTGGGGCAATTGTTAGGGCACGGAAATTTGACACTGTGGATACATTATCTTGGCATATTTCTGGATCAGTTATCCTTAGAATATGTTCCATATTCTGTCAGGATCAAGGATCCTCAGCAATTGGTATTACTAACGATTGTTTCTCATGTGTAGGTTAATGTTTGATAGGTATAAAGGCTATAGGATGTGGTATACCATATATTTCACTACAAGGCACCTGCATCACGTGGTCAAATGGTTGTAACACGTTTAGTGGGGGTAATGGCGGATTTATAGGACTTCTTGTTGAGTCACAAATAACTGAGTGCTGAGGATATGTTATTCTTGAAGACGTGTCTAGATCAATTATCCTTCTGAAGAGTTCCAGAGCTATGCCAGGATCAAGGATCCTCAGTAATTGGTGTTTTTAATGGTTGTTTCTTATATGAAGGTAGATATTTATCAAGTGCAACGCCTCTAAGACTCAGTCTACCACCTATTTCGCTACTGGATGGCTATTGGCACGTGGTCAAAGGTCGTGGAGCGGCTAGTGGAAGACTTCCGGATAGTTAGGAAATATTGTTAGTGATATTTTCTTATTTATTTGAGCTATGATCGAGTAGGAAACACATGTACCATCACACACACTCTAGAGCAGAAACAATTACTCTCTCTACTCACTAGCTTATTGTTGTAATCTCGATCATATACTCCACAACGATTGTAATACCTTTTACCATTAATAAACTTGACGGTGATAGTTTTCACCGTCCGGGGGTTTTTTGTGCCGGAGATCACGATAATCACATACTCATCGACCAAAGGTTACCTTGTTGATCCTTGATCGAAAGGACTTAATCAACGATTACTTAGTTAATCCTTGATTGAAGAGATTCGACCAAAGATTACCTTGATAAGTTTTGACCGAAGTAAGACTATCTTGGTTAAGGGCTTTTTCCCTCGTGATCAAACCTTTGTGTTCACCAATATTACGATTGCACACTTGTCATTATCGAGTTAGCACCTTACCTCACTTAACAGATTTGGATACTTGATCCTTAGTAGATTTTTGTCCAAAACAGTATGTATGTATGTATGTATGTATGTATGTATGTATGTATGTGTAAGAGGGAAGATCAAACTCATTTATACATGCATACTGTTTCGGTCAAAAATTAGCAAACTAACTTTTGATCAAATTAGTGCGTGAGGCGGGGTGCTTAATGGTAAAATGATTGAATACAATGATGTTATTACGAGGGAAAAAACCCTTGATTATGATAATCTTGTCTCGGTCAAAAATTAACAGTGTAATCTTTGGTCGAATTGCTTCAGTCAAAGATTAACAACGTAATCTTTGGTCGAATTGGTACGTGATTATGATAATCTCCGGCACAAAAAACCCCCTGGACAGTGAAAACTATCACGGTCACTCTTATTAATAATAAAATGGTGGTTACAAATGATGGAGCTGATAAGTGATCGTAAGCTAAGTGTTACAGTGCATGCCAGTAGGTAAGTGAAGGTGTGTGTTCTAGTGATATTATCAGCTCGTTTATATAAGATAAAGTTACAACTGTTATCCCGAATAATCCGGAAACCCTAGACTATTTCTTCCATAATCCGTTGCTTGCCCACGTTCCATTTGACGAAGTTCAAGCACTAGCCGTTGTAAGTCCACGTTCATATTAGCATATTTAACATGTGATCTTATCTGCAAACAAATAAAAATAATATAGGACAATTGAATTAGTCAAATATCATCCTCGGAATATTAGCGTTGACAGGATAGCCCAAAATCCTTGAATCGTAGCTCATCCTGAGGATAGAAAATCTACACCCAACACATACATTCATCCAAAGGATCATGCATTGCTTGCTAAGTTTGATTTTAAGTGTTGTTGATCTTTTGATTGTTTGATACAAACTTGAATAAACTTGATGTTATGGTTTGATGTTAGAATGGATTTAGGATAATTATTGATTATTAGTTTGATAATATGGACTTGAATTATTGGAAAATTGTTGTTAGAAGTAAACAAAACAAGAATTTGTTCATAAGTGAAAAATTGGGGATTTCTAGATTTTGAATTAATTAAGGGATTTTGGATGGAATGATGAATCAATAGGTGATATGGAACAATATAATTGAAAATGAAATAGGGTACATGCCAGTAAACACATAGAACCAGTAGTTGATACTTGCAGATTGACAAAGATTGTTAAGTTGCTAATAAAGGAAACTTTAATTAATGAAAAGTTAATTTTTTTTTATTTTGATATGAATACTTGATATGAATGTGTTCAATAAGTGATTAATTACAACTTTAAACTAAGATAAGGTGCATGATTAAAGAATGGATTAGTTAGCACATTGATTGGATTAGCAAACCACTTACTAGAAATAGAAACTTTGTTGAATTGAAAATTGAAAGAATAAAACTTGAATAGAACACTTAGGATGCTTGAAACCCTATAAAACTAGTTGAATGAAATGAACTTAGATTCATACTTAATCAAATTTGAAAGATTGAATTAGTTAGAATTATTAAAAGTTGAAAGTTACTATAATAGGAAACTTTGTTAGATTAACATTTAGAAAATTCATAAGAGTACATAATCTTGTGATTTGAGTGATTTGTTAAAGATTTATAATGATAGGAGTGATGTGAATTAATTGATAATAGTAAAAAATAAAATCATCAAAAAGCTAATACTTGATTCTTTGAGAAAAGACATACTTGAATCACGAACTTAGATTCTTCCAATATAGAATAAGAAGAACTTTATTAAAAAGTAATATTTTAACTTATTGTGAACTCATAAATAAGTTAAAAATCTGGATTCTTAGGTAAACTTAATTAGTAACATTGTTAACAAACTAGAATATGAACTAGGAACTTAAAATTAAGTTAAATGTGTCTTGTGGAGATGTGATCAAAACTGGAATTTATGATGGATTATGTGTTATTATATTGTAATTAGTTCATAATATAATTGGTGTGGACTTTATTTGATTTATTTGACTCGTCGGTAACTTTAACGGTCGAAAAATCGGCTTTTAAACGTAAACCGACACGACTATTAGGGACTGTTTTCGGAGATCCCCGAAAGTTGTAAAGTACTTATATATAACATAAGTCAATATATCTGAAAAGTACAAGATGATAAAACTTAGTCCTAAACGGTTCGTGTCGCGAAAACCGACACGAAAACGTTAAAAAGTTGCTCTTTTAAGAAAATATTAACGAAAATGAAAATGATATATTTTTACAAGGTAACTTATAAAACTTGACTAATATATATTTAACAAGTATTTTTCATGATTTAAAAGTTTCATTTAATACGAAAAACCAAACGGTTCATTTTAAACATAAAACCGACAAAACCGACAAGAATTGAGAAAAATAATATATTAATATTTTCTTAAAACTTTCCAGCAACTGAAACTTAAAATATTTTATTATATTTATATATTTTAATTGTTTATTAATTTATTTAATTATTTAAATAATAGTTAACGAAAACCGAACTATACGTATTCGTTAACTTAATAGGAACTTAATTGTTTATGTGCTTGTGTGGACACTAGATTAGGATTAACAAACTAAAAGAATTTTTATAAACCAAAACCAAGTTTTTATTAACAAAACGTGTACTAATATAGTACGCGAGATTTTGGAACAAAAAGCGTTAAACCAGGAGTTTCTCTATCAACCCCTCGTTTTCGAAATGTTTTTATTATATTTTGGGGGAAAACATATTCTTTATCGATTTTTATTGAAGTTTATATAAAACATTTTATTGTACAAACCGAGTAAAAAGTGTGATGAGTCAACAATTGGTTAAATAACTGTTAACCGAATTAATATAGGCACAGAAATATTGGTAGATTTATCGGGGTGACGTCCCCCATTTCCAATCGTGTTGGGTTAAAAATGGGAATATTTTGAGTATGGTAGGTATCGAGTTATCAATTTTGATAGTCATACACTTGTTGTATTATTTGCTCGTCTACAACAGTACGATTTGTTTAAAAGATAAAATGCTTCGTTTTATGGTAAGTTCGATTGTTGGAAAATATTATTACCATGTTAAAAGAACAGTAGGAAAGGCCACCACCATTGCTTATGGTAATGGATTATGATAAAAAGAATGGTTGTTGAACCATGTTATGGAAATATTGGATATATAAATTCGTTTTTGTGTTATTTGATATATTGGTATAACAATATTTATTATGATTTTTCATGATGATTTATATGGAAGTTTCAATTGCGTTATTTTCATTATATTATAATATATGTACTTATATATGTGTATATATATGTGTGTGTGTATTTATATATATATATATATGTGTGTGTGTGTGTGTGTGTGTGTGTGTTATTTTTAATAAAGAGAACTCACCAACATATGTGTTGACGTTATTTTAATATGCTTTTCAGGTAAGTAAAGGTTTCGATGAGGCATGGAAAGGAGGGCGGTTTGTGTTTGAAAAAAGTTGAAAATGGGATTTTAATAAACTGTGCGATAGCACGTATATAAGACTCTGATAATGTATAAATATTTTATTAAATAAAGGTTAATCTTTTATTTCTTGTTCTATTGTTATTGGCTATCGGCATTTGTCATAACACGAACGACTTAAGTTAAGTCTTCCGCTGTTATAAGTTAAGATTTTCGGGGTGTGACATATACCTTTCGGAAAATATTGTGCAACACCAACGCACTAAACACGTCGAGCTCGATATCCACATTGTTCGAAAAAAGGTTTGACTTGGTACAATTAAATTCCTACACGTTCCTGCCGACTATCAATATGCCGATATATTCACCAAGGGTCTACCGAAGCATCTCTTCCAACGGTTTCGGTCCAGTTTATGCCTTCGTCAACCTTCAACTCAAACTGCGGGAGTGTTAACCAATAATTAGTTGTCACTATTATTGGTGTATCTTTGTATTTTTAAGTTGTTTATACTTATTAGGAATGATTGTATAACCTTAGATATGTCATGTAATCTCTCTTCATATTGTACTATTTATACATTGTACTATTACGGAGAAGATCAACGAAGAATATTGATTCTTATAGTCCAAATAAAAGACCCACTCCTCTAATTCTCCAAGAAATTGATGAGTATATTATGAGGATTAGAAGGAAATTGTGAATCTTTAATGGAGCCATGTGGGGTTCTGTTAAAGATTTGGGGGAAAAGAGGTGGCAAAATGAAATTGAAAATGGTGAAAACGTGTACGGTTTGAGGGTGTTTTTTATCGAGAGACGGAGGTAGAATATGGTGGTGGTCACCGGTGGTTGGATGGTGGGTTGGTGGTGTGGATTTATGGTTAAAGAAAGAAAGAAAGAAAGAGACGTATATCGATGTATTTTTAATTAATTTGGTAAAGTACAAATTTGCCCTCACGTGTAATGCACATGACCCTGATTTAACGAGAAAAACTAACTAGGTTAGGGCTAAAGGACAACCGTTGTTGGATTTGTAAACGTAAATGGTAAAACATATCAATTTTAAACATAAAGGACAATGTGTGAAATTTGATACAAACATAAATGACAATATCTGTAATTCACATTAGGTATTCAAATTGACGTTTATGTTCACCGTGAAAATCGTAAATTGAGGAAATTATTGTTGAATACCAAAAAAGGTACAAATGTCTCTACCTCCTCTAATATATAGTCTCCAAGTGTATTGTGTTATCTTTATGTTTATAATTATTAATTAATAATAATTTTTTTATGTTAGCTTTTTCTTTTTGTTTATATGCTTCCTGTTTTAATAACTCGTGTATTCTCAAAAGAATACAACAAATAATGTTATTAACTATATAACTGTTTATGTTTAAATTGTTAAAAATGTACGATGACTTTGTATTAGCCGGTTTGGGCGACACTTTGGGTCTATTTATAAATACATAGCCATTCAAAACTAATTTTACAACCCAGGTAAATTTTGGTTAGAACCGTTTAAACCCAAAACTAAATTGATAATTTTTCAAAATAATTCGTTATGAATAGATCCCATTTCATTCAAAAATTGTTCTTACTCAAACCGAGTTTGATTCAAACTTATTTTGACTTGTTGCCTAATCCAGTCCGTCGCCCGACCACTATACTTTAACAAACTAATTTAAAAGAAAAGTCATATAAACGGCTTAATTTATTAAATTCGCAATTCATACGTCTTTATTTAAAAAAAAAAACAGATAATTAAAAAGCAATTCATAAAGCAGCAAAAAAAAAATTCGGGATTAAAGAAGTCAGGTAGAAATAGTGTAGTGAAAAAATGATTAAGATAAATGTAGTTTAATCTAAAATAATTGTCTGAATTTAAAATCATAGCAAAACAATCGAGTGTTTTACACTTTTACTTGAGAAAAACCATAATTCTTCACATTTGACTGTCCAAAATAAAAAAACAAACTCATTCAATACGTTCATAATTAAACCGGTTACTTTTAAGTAAATTATAACCAAACAATCCTTCACATGTTTTGGCTGATGCCAACAGGTTAATAAAATGTCTCCGATCGTACCACGTCTACATGCATTGTAGCGTATTATAAATCTGCAACCAAAACACATCAACACTATACACATAGATTTAAAGTAAACCATACAACAATCCTTAAATTCATCTAAACCGATCCGTCCACAAACAACCCATTACATATAAACCTCCATACCAATATACTTCGACCCCCGACACAACGGGCACATGCTAACCTTACTCTCACACTCTTTACACAAACAAAGATGCTTACACGGCAACAAAAGCATGCAAACCTCGTTCACTTTACACGCCTTACACGTCATCATCTCCTTCATCCCAGTATTATTCTTGCATAGCAGATGAAAATCAATTGCGCGCCCATTGCAACACGAGGCGGTGTCATCTACCTCACTATCACCACACCCTTCTTTACCATCTTTGATGTGTTTGCTGTTGTTGTACACTTGTTCAAGATCATATTGCAAAGTGGTGATTAAGTTTTCATTGTGTTTGGCCCGCTGCTGCCAAGTGCCAGCTTCCATGGCGAGTTGTTCAACTTGTAACTCGAGTTCAATGTTTTTTCTGTTGATGTTTTCAACCTCGGTTTCCTTTTCACGAAGTTTTTGGATGAACTTGTCTTGTACATGTGAGATTAGTTGAAGCTGGTTTGTTTGTACCTTTTCCATAATTGCTTGCCTGAGTCTATCAGCCTTTTTGATACAATATATATTAACGAATCGGTAAAAGTTCGCTTATAAATAAGCCAATAAGGAAAAATGCTGGTATGAGAAACAATGTTGGGTAGGCCTGTAAACGAACTGGACAGACATGAACGAGGGCATGTTCATGTTCTTTCATTTAACTTTAACCGAACACAAACACAAACAAGTGTTTTTGTTCATGTTAGTTCGTTAAGGAAATGAACATGTTTGTGTTTGTCCATGTTCGTTCGTTAAAAATCTCAAAACTGTTGTAGCACAATTAGGCTCACGAGTCACTCGGTAAGTGAAGCCTGGGCTCGGTCTTGTCTACTAAACATGCTTATAGGCTTGAGCATGGGCTTGAGCTCATTTAAGCTTGGTTTAATACGAGCTTTTAATGAGCCAGTCACGAATAGCTCACAAGTGGTTTGGCTCATTTACACCCCTAGTTTTAGCTAACCTATTTAATGGATAATTAGAGGTAACCAGATGGGAACGATCATGTTTCATAAAGAGTTCAGTCAATTTAAATAAAAGTTGAAGCGAGCAGGGTCGGGTTGAGTTGACACAAAAACGCTGATTTGCTCATATTTTTAAACAGTGAATATAATTTGTGTGTTAATTATCATTACAAAACAATATTTAACACACAACTCCAAAAAGGAATTTAAGAGGGTGGTCTCCATTAGAAATACACTATAACTTCTTTTTTTAATTTGACCCTTTTAACATGAGACACAACCCAAAATTGGCCCATTCATAAGTACATGGATTGGAATGCCATAATATATTAATGGATAATGAATTACAGAGATGATGAAATGATGATACAAAGTACACTCAGTTTTAGCATACGAGTAAAACGGGTGCAATTAAACAGTCAGATTTAAATACTGGTGACATCAGCTTACATGCAATAGACTAATAATTTCACATGCAATAGACTAATAATTTCTATGAAAATGCCACAATAGCATTGCGAATGCTTTAGATTGTATAAAATTGAAACTGATGTAAATCTTGACAATAATAAAATGAGCAGACCGGCTAGTCAAGAAAAACCTACTTTAATTATAAGCACTTTAAGAGAGATCAGTGCAACTTTATCATAAAAAATCATGAGTCAACGTGCAATAAGTTGGTGACTTTTACATAGGCGTGCTACACTCAATCCACAGCCTCCTTAAAATCAAATTCACTAATAAAGTGTCGTCTAATTTCAAACAAGAAAAACAAACAGTTGTCATATGTTAAATAACTATCAAAGACTAATTTGGTTCAAGACTTCAACCTCAAAACTTTATATATAATGCAATGACACTATATACCCTATTAAAAGATTGCACCTAACAGAATATTGGCATTTTAAACTGATGTAATGAAATCTAACTGAACACGTAAATGGATTCTTTAACACACAAACATACCTGAATTTTCATGAACCTATCAATCTCAGCATCTTGTCTCCTCAACTCACGCTCAAGTTCATCTTCCACAAGCCCAGCAACAAAAGACGACTCACCAGATGACACCAATCTACCATTGTCAAGAGACAACCCTAAACCAGTTGAAACCGATCGCTGCTGCAAGAAATCAATAGACGATATCTGAGAATTCCCATTATTATTCCCAAACAACTGCTGCTCTCAAGAACACCATTTAACGATGATGCAAAAAATAAAATTCATATGTACTACATGTAAACGTTCATTACATCTACACAAATTAAGACCTGTGTTAAAAAATTGCATATAAAATTTCCAATCCGATTAATATCGAGTTTTCGAACACTAAAAAAAGTAGAAGCAGAGAGATTTAGGGTTTACATTGAGGAATATAGGGAGGTTGATGTAGCTGCAATTGGAGCTTCCATGTTGTTGAATACACCTCTAAACATTACAAAACCACCCTCCAACTTATATTAACAGCAACAAAAAACAAAATCAGAATCAAAATCCCCCATCATCTCTCTGAATCAAATCAAATTCAAAACCCACCAATTCCACAACTACCTTCACCAAAACCCTAGGGGTTTCCTTCTAGGGTGGTTGTGGGTTCAGACATCTGGAGCGTCAAACTAATTAGGGACGATTGAAACTTGTTTCAAGGCTTGAGCAAGGTTATTGGCGATTAGTAGGTATAATGGCTTACCGCAGAATTAAAAACTTTGTTAAAAGAAATTAATAAACTTCATAATTTCTAAGTAGAGGATTACTTAAAAGGTAGCAATTTATAAGCAACTCAAAAGATGATCTTTCCATTGATAAATAGAATGAAAGGTTAATAGAATGGGATGTGAATATGCGGTTTGCGATTGAGATTGAAGGTTGCGATTAGGTTACCACTGAAAAATAGAATAAAAGGTACTTATGATAGGGTTAAATTAATATATATTTCGAAATAATTATTAGCAGTTGCAAAAAACAAGTATAGTGATTATGTACTCTGGAATTTTGGTTCCTCATTAAACTCTTGCTATAGTTAATTTGATATTTGGATTTAAGAATTATAATAATGTTTCTTGTCTCAAAATGTGGTGTCCTACTTACTTTGAAACTTTAAATGTTTAGACACTGTAGTTCAATCTGTTATATAATAATATACAAAGGTAACGTTTTGTATGTTACTATGTATGAATGAGAGGAGGAATGGAATGAATTATTACTATGGAATGAAAAAAAATATGTTTAGTTTGTTTGCATTTTAAACAATCATAAAATTAAACATTCAATATTTTATGAATAAGTCATTTGAATTATAAATACCTGAATTGAGTAGATAAGTGACTTCAAATTAGAAATTGGTGATTACTAATAAGATTAGTAGATAAATTATGTGTTTCAAGTGGTTAATTGATTGAATTTTAAGTGTTTTTGTTTTCCAAATTCTTATAAATGTTTAAATTTGATAAAATATATTTCATATATTTCACTTTCATTATGTTTTATTATCATCATGTAAATAATTATGAATAGTTTTACAATTTTAACGGTCTTTGTCCTAACTTTTTGCCCCCACTCATAATGTTTTGAAATCTTCACATGTGACTGAGCTTGTGGACGAAATCTTCATCGCGGCTCCATTAACCACGTTGTTGCCGATGGAACTTCTTTCTGGCAGCTTGGAGCGAAGAATTCCAATCCAACACCACCAAAAACGATGATATCAGAATCACGGGTATATATATCCATTGAAGGATGTGATTATATCATTAAACCTTCCATATACCCGTCACCATCAGATCAGTTCATCGAACGGTTGCAATCCCCACCCCTGAAAGAGAGATTCTTTAACTTCTCATTGCATTCAATCTCAAAACTCAAACCAAAGGCGAATGCCGAATGCAGCACAGAAAAGATCTCGAGTTACAAGAGCTATCAGTGCTTTTGTGGAGGTGCATAACACAAGCACGGCGGTCCCTACCCGACACTGTAACCATTTGCAAACTCGCAAGTGGTAATGACTAATGAAGTGGTGATTATATTGAACCCACCTTTGCCGGGTGATTATTTTGGTAGCCCGGGGCAACTGCAACATTGGGGGAATTGTTGGCTTGGTTGGGTGGCTTTGAGGTTATATGAAGCGGTCGGGACGGTGGCGGGAGCATGGATGTGGAAGCTTGTCTTTTGCCGGAGTATATGAAAGGTTTGAAATGCGATGAGGAGTTTATAAATGGTCTAAGTGGTGAGATGAAGCATAGGATTAATTTGAAGTCATAAGAGTTTTGTATGTTTGTGTTGGATGCAATTTTGTCTAGGTATCACTGAAGAAAGATTTGTATTCTAGTATACTTTATATGTTTCACATATTTATTAACTTGTCATTTTGTACTTTTATACCCAAGTGCTTCAAATCATACGATATCAAAACCCAAACATTAGATTTATATCACATATAAGAATTCCAAGTGAGTTGGAACATATGAAAGTCATATGAAAGTTATCAAGCAGTTGTGATAGAAAATATAATACATACGTTTTTGGACAAAGGAGCCGAAGTTGACTTACAAAATTAAACATTTACCACTTTCAGCTCTCTTACGAAGCTCCTCGGTCTCCCTTTGGGCTCTCTCTAAAGTCTCCCTCAGCTTACGGATCTCATCATTTGATTTCATTTGAGCAGCTTGAGCCGTCTCTTCAGCCTTCAACCTTGCAAGCTGTTCTTCTGCCAATTGTTGTTCAAGTCTGATGGTTGTTTCCTTCAACCTCGACTCCACCTGTGAAACGATCACACCGTATATCCATTTATTTGCAATACTAGGCTAGAAGCTCATGCACTACACGAGTTGAATAAAGGAAATACCATATAAAGAAAATTTTCTTTTAATTTTGCAAGATGTAAATTCATATATTGTGTGGCAGTGGATAGTTATTTATTAGCTATATTTATATTTGGCCATCTTGAGCCATTTGTCTATAAATGGGGTGCTATGGACCATGTTAGGGTTCTGCATGGCCCATTCAGTTTCGGTTTTTTGGTTTCAATTTAACCATTTGAGCTTGAATTTTTTGGACCGAACCAAAATTTGGTCCAAAATAATGAATGGCCTAAATCATGTTGTTCATCAATGATTAATTGATTATTATACGTTTACGCTAATATAAATTACTTAACATACAAAATGAAAATATGAAAATCCATAAATTCAGTCTGGTTCAGTTTTTCGGTTTCAATTACATGCAAAACCGAACTGAAAATTTTGTTATTTTAAAAAATATAGAACCAAACCGCCGGTTTCTGTTTGGGTTCGGCTATTTCGGTTTCATGCACACCCATAATGGTTATGTTTATCTCAAATGGGCCTGCTAAATTCTTTTAACTATAAGGAATGAGTCAAACTAGTCAAAACTTGCCTGAAGAGTACATTTAATGTATTCAACAAACTCCTAAATGATTTATACAAAATTTTGGATTAAATTTTTAATAACACAAGTTTTGTAATCATCCTTAAGGCATTAATTTTTAGCATAATATGACATGCGGGTCAACCCAATCTGACATGATCTGCCCATAACTATGAGCCTATCAGGGTGATCATCTGATAGGAAATCAATTTATGCAGTTTATTCTTTTTTGAATTGTTTGTGTGTGTCTAACCAAACCGAATTCAACTGAATTATTCGGTTTGGTTTGGTTCGGTTATCCACCTAAACCCATTATTATTCGGTTTTTTCGATTGAATTCGGTTCGGATAAGCAAGATATGGGGAACCGAAAACCGAATAGAAAACTGAATTCACAATTCAGTTCGGTATCCAATTAAACCGGTTGTTATCCGGTTTATTCATTTAAATTCGGTTCAGTTATTCGAATAAGCAAGAGTTGTGGAACCGAAAACCAAATTCACAAATCGGTTCAGTTATCTGATTAATCTACTTATTACTCGATTTACTTGATTAAATTCGGTTCAGTTATCCAAAGATGCAAGATTTTGGGGAACCGATAACCGAACCCAAAAACCGAGTTTGCAAACCTGTTCAGTTGATTTTCAATTAATGTGCAAACCAGTGAAAAATCAAAATGACAGTAAACTGCAAAGATACCATTTCAGTTATTCTTTTGAGTTGCTCTTCATATGATTTATGCATCTGTTCTGTGAGCTCAGATATCTCCTGTTTTGTATATCCCTGCAACGATTGAACTTCTTCGGTTTGTTCATGAAGCTTCAAAGTCCCTCTCTGTCAAGTAAATGTACAATTTGGATTAAAAAAATATTCTTAAAAATGATAATAAAAAATGACATTATTCACCTTCAATTCACTAAAAATCTCATCGGTGTATGGTTTCCCGTTATTCTTGGTCAACACCATGTTGACCAGAGACAGAAGTTCTTGTACTTGTTGTGTTTTCTTGTTCTTATCTTTTGTCCTGTTATCAAAAACGACATATCTATCCCCACACAAGCTAAGGGTTTCCTGAACCGATAGTTGAATTTTAATTAGTCAATAGTTTCCACTTTCCAATAGGAAAAATAAACTCGTGAATAATACCATTTTCAATTTCCAAAACTACCCCCAATTGATGGCATGTAGGGGTGGCGATCGTGTCGGGTTAACCGATTTTGGGTTAAATTTACGAATCTGAACGCGGCCTTACATGTGTCAACCGTCAATAAGTCAACCTGAATCTAGACACTTAAAATCGTGTACTTGGAACACGACACGTATAACTCATTTATCTGAACGAGTCAAATGAGTTGACAATTTGTAAAAATGCCAGTGAGTTGTAAATAAGTTATAATCAAGTTGTAAACAAGTTAAAATGGTCATAAACCGGTTGGCGGGTGGTAATAAATTGATCAAAGTTATAATCAAGTTGTATACAGGTTAAACGGGTCATAAAGAGGTTGGCGGGTTGTAGTGAATGGATTAAAGTTATAATCAAGTTGTAAACAGGTTAAATGAATCATAAACAGGTTAGTGGGTAATGGGTTATGGGTTGTATTAAATTGGTTAAACGGTCATAAATGGGTTAACATATGCCTTTTGTTTTTACTTTTATATTCTAATTTTAGATTGACGTGTCAAACCAGTTTAATTAAACAGGTTATATAGGAGACAAGTCAACCCGAACACGACACGTTTTACTAAACAGTTTAAACATGTAATCCGATCACGACATGTTTATTAAACGGTTTAGAAATGACAAGTGAAACCCAAAGACTGATTATTTTTGAACACAACATGTTTATTAAACGGTTATACAGATGTAAAGTATAGTCACCCCTACAGCCTACTTTATGGAGAAAACAGGTAAAAGAAAAAATTAATTATTGGCTGATGATTAGTATATAATAAGTTTGAAAATGAAAATAAAAAATAGCAAGATATTGTGTATTAACGTGCACCTTTAATGATACAGGACAGTCGTCTAAGAACTCTTCCAAAGTTTGTTCATTCTCCTCAAGTTCATCTCCACCAGTAAAAACGACAATCATATAATCATTAATTTTGCTCCCAAACAAAGTCCTCAAACTACTTATTGCAGCTTCTTCTTCTTTTGAAAACCGGTTCCGAACTGTGAGGACAACAAGAACCGCGTGGATACCATCCCTCGCCATATTTATGCATTTCACAATCTCTTTTCCAATATACTCAGTATCAACAGAAGAATCAAACAATCCTGCATTTGTGTTAGCCGTTAGCAGAAACATCCCATAATTATTATTGCGCTACTTCAAAACTGTAACTTAATAATAATAATAATAATAATAATAATAATAATGTTTTATACCAGGAGTATCAATGACATTAAGCATCTGTCCATCTTCGAGGACGGCGGTCCTGATCTCGGAAGTAGTGGTGACACCGGCCGAGCTGGCCTTGGAAAGAAAGTCTTTCTTTCCAAGGATGCTATTACCGGTGGCACTCTTGCCGTTACCGGTCCTTCCAACCAAAACAAGTGTTCGCAGGGCATTCAAAAGAGGTGATACTGATGTGAACTCCCAGTCATCATCAACTGAACTTCCACCCATCCTGTCTCTAACCCTAACCTTTTAAACCAACTCACTCACAATTATCATAAATCAATCAATCAATAGTGATAGATGTAAACCCTAACTTGCAAATACAACTATTATTATTATTATAATTATTGAACAACAAGGTACCTGATTCGCCGATCGAATGTGTATTTGAGGTTTAAGATGAATGAATGGGACTCAATATATTATTATTATTATTATTATTATTATTATTATTATTATTAATTGAGAAGAAGAAATCATAATTCTGGTCAAATCGGATAAGAGACCAAGATTTTGCGTGGTGAGCGGAACACAAACTTAATGGATTTACACGTAATTTTTACCAAAACTAGGAAAAGATTATAATGATAAAACCTTTTTTTTAAGTTATAAATAATTAAGACCATCTTCAACACAAAGTTTTGTGACTTGGATTGACATGTTTGTTTAGTTTCAGGTGGGATGAGTAAGTGTGAATTCTGGATGCGAGCGGACGGGGTTCATTTGGGGTCGTGTGTGCAACGTTTATAAATAAAATATATTTTTTTTAACTTTTAAACGTTCAACAAATAAAAAGTATTGACTAAATAATTTTTAAAATATGCAACGACTAGTTCCAAATATAAGGTATATTTTTTATAAAAAAAATGACTATTATAAATAAGAATTTCCAGAACCTGGTTTATTAAAAGAATAATTTTGTGATTAAAAAAAATATAATTACAATTTGTTCTGTAAGCATAGTCAATTTATAGATCGGATTCTTTAATAAATTCACTTTCACTCACTATCCTTTGAAAGTTAAAGTGCCTCGTATTTTGTCCTTTTGATTAATGTTTATCCGAAAACCCGGGCATGCCATGTATCAACCATGTAGGACATTTTGGTAATTTCACTCCTGCTCATTTATGATTAAAAAATATATTAAATATATTATTAAAAAGCTAAAGAATATATATTAAAGACTTTCATGGGCACAATGTGCATCCGCCCATAAATCACAAGGACACAAAAGGATATTAGATATTTGGTAAGTGATGCTATAAACATATGAGGATATGAAAGAGAATCAATTATGTTTGGATCACTTGCAAATCTTGTCCTTTAACTTCAACAAATGCATCAAGTGTCACTAAAGTTCATAGATTGTCGCACTTTTCATCATGTGAGCCTTAGAGACGTCCAATTTGCTTATTGAAGTTAGAGGACATGATCAGCAGTGGACCGCATAAATAAATTATGTAATTTGTAAATTTACTCTATAAAAAAGTTATTTAAATATCCAGCGACTGACATACAAAAAGCAATGTGCATTATTGTCGCGAGTTAAGACTATCATAGTGTCACACCCCACCCAGACTAGGGTACTTAAAGTGATCAATCAACACAGACTTTCAACGGAAACGTAAGCTTATTTAAAAACTAAAAAAATTTGTTACATGTCTAACTATTACACATAATACAAAACATAATGGTAATAGGATCAAACGTCTAAACTTTTCCAACACTTAGCATCTAACTCCATGCCCTTATTTATCAACCTGTAAAACATGTTCGGGTAAAAATACGTCAGCACAGGGCTGGTGAGTCACATAAACCGACATATTTAATAAACTGATACTAAAATAATTTTATTGATCAAGTATGAGCTTATTGCATGTCATGCCATAATTATAACCCGTCTGTTTCACGTTAAAGTCGGGTCAACATTATATATTTGCACATACAGACTTTACACTAGTCTACTACTGTATTAAGTGCATGTCCCCTCGGGGAAATAAAATGATTACTATAATATATATAACACCTTGGGTGCCACACCAAATGCATCATGCAAATACATGATCAATCACAGTCCAAATAGTTTTATGAGCATGTATCAGAGTTTTGAAAGTAGTTAAGTAACTTACTTGAACAGATTTTCTTCAGTTACTTTGGCTCTTCCCAGTACAACTGGAATCTATGATTTAATATACTAGTTTACTTATGTCACACCCCAACCTACGGCGGAAATGTCGGGACATGAACTGTTGGTTCACAGCTCATCAGGCATTAACATACAATATTAGTGACAATATCTAATTATTTTATTAAATTCAAATCACATACACATTATTCAAAAGAGATTACAAATAAAGACAAAACAAATATAATAGTAACATCTTGTATTTTTATTAATAACCTAAAAGCCAAATAAATTAAGTTTATTAATAACTTCAACCATCCAAGATAAACATCATGCAATATGCGTGAAAATAAGATAGTTTGTCAACAACACATGTTGAGTAACTAATCACCAGTTTTTTATAATAAATATATTATATGAAATATGGAAATCAATATAATGAGTATCAACAATTAAATGAAAGCATGTCATTAGTGTCGCCTGACCATTGCCTTGCGAATTGTGCTTTGGCTACTAAGATGAAAGAAATACAAATAATTATGTTGGTTGACCATTGCCTTGCGGGCTTTGGCTACTGAGACGGCGTATGATCATACTTTAATGTGATTATGATGGACCACTCCGAATACGATAAACAAATAAATGAGCAAGTAAACAAATAACACGTAAGCATTCAATTGATCAATAACACAATATTTGAGATTTGCAATTGAGATAGTATTATGGTTAATATAATATGGTATGCATAAATTCCCCAAAAGGTTTAAAATCTGTAATTTATGGGAGTGATTACTTACCTTGATAATTAAACGAGTAAACCGTGAGATAAAATAAATGAGAAAGGTTAGCACATGTATTCTGATCCAAATAGACCTGAGACATATAAAAAAAGAGTTAAAATAAAAATCAAGAACATAGCCGATGGAATTAATCCAAACGGATGTATAGAACTCTGGTTATGATATTTTTAATAAATAAGCGAGCAGGTACTAAACATAATTCGAACTGCGATTCGGGAGTTGGGTTTTAGTCAGTACAATCAAAATCTCAAAATAAACATAAAAGTCTTCTGGCCTGAAAGCTAATTTTGATAGAGAAATCGAATAGTCAAATATTTTGACTATTATGCCCTAAAATGGACCGGCGAGCAATTGACCGACAAAAGCCCATCAATCAGTAAAATTGATTGAGTGATTTTGTTAGTTAGATAAAAACAAACTTTTTCATGAAGCAAACTTACCCGGAAAGATTATGGAACAATGAGAAATCACGAGTCAAAGGGTTTTGAAGCATAAAAGTCAAACCGTATAATGAAATTCCTGAAGAAAACACCATGAAACATTATGCATAATTTTTTTAGATGTGGGGGCTGAGTTTGCATAGGTATTTTGGGTTTCTTGATAGGTTGGTTATAATAATAAAAGTCAGAGTTCGTTTATTTGGTAAATGGGGTCGAACAGGAAACGATATAATCAATTAATGACAAAATCAGGTATAATAACCTAGGGATTTCGTTTGTAATCATAGGGGAACGAATTTGAACACATTATAACGTCATATGACTTATCTTGCGGCTTAAGTTTATTGATTTTTGGCAAAAGTAGTCTCTGTACTTCTAAAAACACGATTTTTTGCCGTTTTATGGGTTTTTAAGAGTTGTTTGACGAGTTTGAAAGTTATGAGAGTGTAAACTAAGTTAAACAAAGTTAATGCCAATAAATACAAGTTTTTAATAATACGAAATATCCGAATTACAATCCCGAGTCAGGTAAACGAATACGAATACAAATACGAAAAATCCGAAATGTTACAACTTTTGATGTGGTCTAAATTATATATATATATATATATATAGGGAGAGGATCATGAGAGAACTCCATTTTATGGAGAGAACTAGAAAACTAATAATGAAGTATTTTTAATTTAATTAAAAAAATATTTTTAAAATTTTTTTTCTTTCATCCTTCTTATATGTTGTTATACTTCACCACAGAAAAATAAAACTAAAAAAAACAAAAAAAATAAAAAAAAATTAACGAGTAATGCATACATGCAATACACCGACTTTTTTTATAATGCATATGTGCAATAGTGTGCATTTTGATATTTGAAATAGTGTTGAATAGCATATATATAGTTGTTTGTATTGTTTATTTGCAATAGTGTTATATTATATACAAAAATTAAAAAAAATCGATATAGTGCATATGTACATTAGTGTTGTATTACATATATGCGATAATTTGTTTTGCATACAATTATTAGTGTCGTATTTGCATATATTCAATAGTGTGTATTGGATAATGCAATTGTGTTGTATTGCAATAAAACACTATTGTATATATGCAGTAGGCATTAATGCACATATGCACTACAGTACTACACCGACAAGTTGTTTTTTTTGTTTTTTTAGGGTCAATATCATCTTATTAGAATGAGGAAAGAAAAAAAATCAAAAAATAATTTTTTTTAAAATAGTTAAAAATAATTCTTTACTAGTTCTCTAGTTCTCTCTAGATCCCACCCCTATATATATATATATATATATATATCCAAAATATATTTCCTACATATTTGAGTTGTTTTGAGTTAGTTTTTATTGAATAATATTTCAAGTGGCTCATATTTTGATTTTAAAAAGTTACAAGAGACAGCATCTAAATTGGAGTCTATTATTAAATTTATGATCAACGGCTGAATTGTTGAATAGAACTATTATGATTATCACTATTACTAGTCGTTCATCTCATGACTAAATTGTCTAACTTAAAAATGATAACACACATTTAAAAATAGTAAAAAAAAGAGAATTATTTAATATGAATCTTGAAGTTACAAAATTACATAACAAATGTTCTGTTTGTTTTGTCCAGTGACCACGAGAAGAAAAGGTATTCTTTAATTGATGGATCATCCACTGGCCCACTAAAAGAAGCATGGGGCCACCTCAAAAGTAATAAAAAATGGTCGTAGGTTATCTGGGGATATACATATTTTTGACGACTGAAAAAGAGATACGACTTTCGATCGCAATTAGTGAGGCAGGGAGCAAATTAAAGACCAAAAAAGGTGAGTTGGATATATAGCCAGAAGGGAAGTTCTCAAGGAAACTCTATAGAGATTTGATAATTATATCTAGCTTGTCAAATCTCATCTATTTTTGCAGGAAGTTTGATTTCAAAGGCAAAATGACAGCTGTGAACTTATCACAACCGCCATTTTGGGGCAATTGTTAGGGCACGAAAATTTGACACTGTGGATACGTTATCTTGGCATATTTCTGGATCAGTTATCCTTAGAATATGTTCCAGATTCTGTCAGGATCAAGGATCCTCAGCAATTGGTATTACTAACGATTGTTTCTCATGTGTAGGTTAATGTTTGATAGGTATAAAGGCTATAGGATGTGGTATACCATATATTTCGCTACAAGGCACCTGCATCACGTGGTCAAATGGTTGTAACACGTTTAGTGGGGGTAATGGCGGATTTATAAGACTTCTTGTTGAGTCACAAATAACTGAGTGCTGAGGATATGTTATTCTTGAAGACGTATCTGGATCAATTATCCTTCTGAAGAGTTCCAGAGCTATGCCAGGATCAAGGATCCTCAGTAATTGGTGTTTTTAATGGTTGTTTCTTATATGAAGGTAGATATTTATCAAGTGCAACGCCTCTAAGACTCAGTCTACCACCTATTTCGCTACTGGATGGCTATTGGCACGTGGTCAAAGGTCGTGGAGCGGCTAGTGGAAGACTTCCGGATAGTTAGGAAATATTGTTAGTGATATTTTCTTATTTATTTGAGCTATGATCGATTAGGAAACACATGTACCATCACACACACTCTAGAGCAGAAACAATTACTCTCTCTACTCACTAGCTTATTGTTGTAATCTCGATCATATACTCCACAACGATTGTAATACCTTTTACCATTAATAAACTTGACGGTGATAGTTTTCACCGTCCGGGGGTTTTTTGTGCCGGAGATCACGATAATCACATACTCATCGACCAAAGGTTACCTTGTTGATCCTTGATCGAAAGGACTTAATCAACGATTACTTAGTTAATCCTTGATTGAAGAGATTCGACCAAAGATTACCTTGATAAGTTTTGACCGAAGTAAGACTATCTTGGTTAAGGGCTTTTTCCCTCGTGATCAAACCTTTGTGTTCACCAATATTACGATTGCACACTTGTCATTATCGAGTTAGCACCTTACCTCACTTAACAGATTTGGATACTTGATCCTTAGTAGATTTTTGTCCAAAACAGTATGTATGTATGTATGTATGTATGTGTAAGAGGGAAGATCAAACTCATTTATACATGCATACTGTTTCGGTCAAAAATTAGCAAACTAACTTTTGATCAAATTAGTGCGTGAGGCGGGGTGCTTAATGGTAAAATGATTGAATACAATGATGTGATTACGAGGGAAAAAACCCTTGATTATGATAATCTTGTCTCGGTCAAAAATTAACAGTGTAATCTTTGGTCGAATTGCTTCAGTCAAAGATTAACAACGTAATCTTTGGTCGAATTGGTACGTGATTATGATAATCTCCGGCACAAAAAACCCCCTGGACAGTGAAAACTATCACGGTCACTCTTATTAATAATAAAATGGTGGTTACAAATGATGGAGCTGATAAGTGATCGTAAGCTAAGTGTTACAGTGCATGCCAGTAGGTAAGTGAAGGTGTGTGTTCTAGTGATATTATCAGCTTGTTTATATACGATAAAGTTACAACTGTTATCCCGAATAATCCGGAAACCCTAGACTATTTCTTCCATAATCCGTTGCTTGCCCACGTTCCATTTGACGAAGTTCAAGCACTAGCCGTTGTAAGTCCACGTTCATATTAGCATATTTAACATGTGATCTTATCTGCAAAACAAATAAAAATAATATAGGACAATTGAATTAGTCAAATATCATCCTCGGAATATTAGCGTTGACAGGATAGCCCAAAATCCTTGAATCGTAGCTCATCCTGAGGATAGAAAATCTACACCCAACACATACATTCATCCAAAGGATCATGCATTGCTTGCTAAGTTTGATTTTAAGTGTTGTTGATCTTTTGATTGTTTGATACAAACTTGAATAAACTTGATGTTATGGTTTGATGTTAGAATGGATTTAGGATAATTATTGATTATTAGTTTGATAATATGGACTTGAATTATTGGAAAATTGTTGTTAGAAGTAAACAAAACAAGAATTTGTTCATAAGTGAAAAATTGGGGATTTCTAGATTTTGAAGTAATTAAGGGATTTTGGATGGAATGATGAATCAATAGGTGATATGGAACAATATAATTGAAAATGAAATAGGGTACATGCCAATAAACACATAGAACCAGTAGTTGATACTTGCAGATTGACAAAGATTGTTAAAGTTGCTAATAAAGGAAACTTTAATTAATGAAAAGTTAATTTTTTTTTATTTTGATATGAATACTTGATATGAATGTGTTCAATAAGTGATTAATTACAACTTTAAACTAAGATAAGGTGCATGATTAAAGAATGGATTAGTTAGCACATTGATTGGATTAGCAAACCACTTACTAGAAATAGAAACTTTGTTGAATTGAAAATTGAAAGAATAAAACTTGAATAGAACACTTAGGATGCTTGAAACCCTATAAAACTAGTTGAATGAAATGAACTTAGATTCATACTTAATCAAATTTGAAAGATTGAATTAGTTAGAATTATTAAAAGTTGAAAGTTACTATAATAGGAAACTTTGTTAGATTAACATTTAGAAAATTCATAAGAGTACATAATCTTGTGATTTGAGTGATTTGTTAAAGATTTATGATGATAGGAGTGATGTGAATTATTTGATAATAGTAAAGAATAAAATCATCAAAAAGCTAATACTTGATTCTTTGAGAAAAGACATACTTGAATCATGAACTTAGATTCTTCCAATATAGAATAAGAAGAACTTTATTAAAAAGTAATATTTTAACTTATTGTGAACTCATAAAATAAGTTAAAAATCTGGATTCTTAAGTTATATAATAATTTTTCATATAAGAATAACAAACTTGATTAGTAACATTGTTAACAAACTTAGAATATGAACTAAGAACTTAAAATTAAGTTAAATGTGTCTTGTGAGAGTATGTGATCAAAACTGGAATTTATGATGGATTATGTGTTATTATATGTGTAATTAGTTCATAATATAATTGGTGTGGACTTTATTTGATTTATTTGACTCGTCGGTAACTTTAACGGTCGAAAAATCGGCTTTTAAACGTAAACCGACACGACTATTAGGGACTGTTTTCGGAGATCCCCGAAATTTGTAAAGTACTTATATATAACATAAGTCAATATATCTGAAAAGTACAAGATGATAAAACTTAGTCCTAAACGGTTCGTGTCGCGAAAACCGACACGAAAACGTTAAAAAGTTGCTCTTTTAAGAAAATATTAACGAAAATGAAAACGATATATTTTTACAAGGTAACTTATAAAACTTGACTAATATATATTTAACAAGTATTTTTCATGATTTAAAAGTTTCATTTAATACGAAAAACCAAACGGTTCATTTTAAACATAAAACCGACAAAACCAACAAAACCGACAAGAATTGAGAAAAATAATATATTAATATTTTCTTAAAACTTTCCAGCAACTGAAACTTAAAATATTTTATTATATTTATATATTTTAATTGTTTATTAATTTATTTAATTATTTAAATAATAGTTAACGAAAACCGAACTATACGTATTCGTTAACTTAATAGGAACTTAATTGTTTATGTGGTTGTGTGGACACTAGATTAGGATTAACAAACTGAAAGAATTTTTATAAACCAAAACCAAGTTTTTATTAACAAAACGTGTACTAATATAGTACGCGAGATTTTGGAACAAAAAGCGTTAAACCAGGAGTTTCTCTATCAACCCCTCGTTTTCGAAATGTTTTTATTATATTTTAGGGAAAAACATATTCTTTATCGATTTTTATTGAAGTTTATATAAAACATTTTATTGTACAAACCGAGTAAAAAGTGTGATGAGTCAACAATTGGTTAAATAACTGTTAAACGAATTAATATAGGCACAGAAATATTGGTAGATTTATCGGGGTGACGTCCCCCATTTCCAATCGTGTTAGGTTAAAAATGGGAATATTTTGAGTATGGTAGGTATCGAGTTATCAATTTTGATAGTCATACACTTGTTGTATTATTTGCTCGTCTACAACAGTACGATTTGTTTAAAAGATAAAATGCTTCGTTTTATGGTAAGTTCGATTGTTGGAAAATATTATTACCATGTTAAAAGAACAGTAAGAAAGGCCACCACCATTGCTTATGGTAATGGATTATGATAAAAAGAATGGTTGTTGAACCATGTTATGGAAATATTGGATATATAAATTCGTTTTTGTGTTATTTGATATATTGGTATAACAATATTTATGATGATTTTTCATGATGATTTATATGGAAGTTTCAATTGCGTTATTTTCATTATATTATAATATATGTACTTATATATGTGTATATATATGTGTGTGTGTATTTATATATATATATGTGTGTGTGTGTGTGTTATTTTTAATAAAGAGAACTCACCAACATATGTGTTGACGTTATTTTAATATGCTTTTCAGGTAAGTAAAGGTTTCGATGAGGCATGGAAAGGAGGGCGGTTTGTGTTTGAAAAAAGTTGAAAATGGGATTTTAATAAACTGTGCGATAGCACGTATATAAGACTCTGATAATGTATAAATATTTTATTAAATAAAAGTTAATCTTTTATTTCTTGTTCTATTGTTATTGGCTATCGGCATCTGTCATAACACGAACGACTTAAGTTAAGTCTTCCGCTGTTATAAGTTAAGATTTTCGGGGTGTGACATATACCTTTCGGAAAATATTGTGCAACACCAACGCACTAAACACGTCGAGCTCGATATCCACATTGTTCGAAAAAAGGTTTGACTTGGTACAATTAAATTCCTACACGTTCCTGCCGACTATCAATATGCCGATATATTCACCAAGGGTCTACCGAAGCATCTCTTCCAACGGTTTCGGTCCAGTTAATGCCTTCGTCAACCTTCAACTCAAACTGCGGGAGTGTTAACCAATAATTAGTTGTCACTATTATTGGTGTATCTTTGTATTTTTAAGTTGTTTATACTTATTAGGAATGATTGTATAACCTTAGATATGTCATGTAATCTCTCTTCATATTGTACTATTTATACATTGTACTATTACGGAGAAGATCAACGAAGAATATTGATTCTTATAGTCCAAATAAAAGACCCACTCCTCTAACTCTCCATGAAATTGATGAGTATATTATGAGGATTAGAAGGAAATTGTGAATCTTTAATGGAGCCATGTGGGGTTCTGTTAAAGATTTGGGGGAAAAGAGGTGGCAAAATGAAATTGAAAATGGTGAAAACGTGTACGGTTTGAGGGTGTTTTTTTATCGAGAGACGGAGGTAGAATATGGTGGTGGTCACCGGTGGTTGGATGGTGGGTTGGTGGTGTGGATTTATGGTTAAAGAAAGAAAGAAAGAGACGTATATCGATGTATTTTTAATTAATTTGGTAAAGTACAAATTTGCCCTCACGTGTAATGCACATGACCCTGATTTAACGAGAAAAACTAACTAGGTTAGGGCTAAAGGACAACCGTTGTTGGATTTGTAAACGTAAATGGTAAAACATATCAATTTTAAACATAAAGGACAATGTGTGAAATTTGATACAAACATAAATGACAATATCTGTAATTCACATTAGGTATTCAAATTGACGTTTATGTTCACCGTGAAAATCGTAAATTGAGGAAATTATTGTTGAATACCAAAGAAGGTACAAATGTCTCTACCTCCTCTAATATATAGTCTCCAAGTGTATTGTGTTATCTTTATGTTTATAATTATTAATTAATAATAATTTTTTTATATGTTAGCTTTTTCTTTTTGTTTATATGCTTCCTTTTTTAATAACTCGTGTATTCTCAAAAGAATACAACAAATAATGTTATTAACTATATAACTGTTTATGTTTAAATTGTTAAAAATGTACGATGACTTTGTATTAGCCGGTTTGGGCGACACTTTGGGTCTATTTATAAATACATAGCCATTCAAAACTAATTTTACAACCCAGGTAAATTTTGGTTAGAACCGTTTAAACCCAAAACTAAATTGATAATTTTTCAAAATAATTCGTTATGAATAGATCCCATTTCATTCAAAAATTGTTCTTACTCAAACCGAGTTTGATTCAAACTTATTTTGACTTGTTGCCTAATCCAGTCCGTCGCCCGACCACTATACTTTAACAAACTAATTTAAAAGAAAAGTCATATAAACGGCTTAATTTATTAAATTCGCAATTCATACGTCTTTATTTAAAAAAAAAACAGATAATTAAAAAGCAATTCATAAAACAGCAAAAAAAAAATTCGGGATTAAAGAAGTCAGGTAGAAATAGTGTAGTGAAAAAATGATTAAGATAAATGTAGTTTAATCTAAAATAATTGTCTGAATTTAAAATCATAGCAAAACAATCGAGTGTTTTACACTTTTACTTGAGAAAAACCATAATTCTTCACATTTGACTGTCCAAAATAAAAAAAACAAACTCATTCAATACGTTCATAATTAAACCGGTTACTTTTAAGTAAATTATAACCAAACAATCCTTCACATGTTTTGGCTGATGCCAACAGGTTAATAAAATGTCTCCGATCGTACCACGTCTACATGCATTGTAGCGTATTATAAATCTGCAACCAAAACACATCAACACTATACACATAGATTTAAAGTAAACCATACAACAATCCTTAAATTCATCTAAACCGATCCGTCCACAAACAACCCATTACATATAAACCTCCATACCAATATACTTCGACCCCCGACACAACGGGCACATGCTAACCTTACTCTCACACTCTTTACACAAACAAAGATGCTTACACGGCAACAAAAGCATGCAAACCTCGTTCACTTTACACGCCTTACACGTCATCATCTCCTTCATCCCAGTATTATTCTTGCATAGCAGATGAAAATCAATTGCGCGCCCATTGCAACACGAGGCGGTGTCATCTACCTCACTATCACCACACCCTTCTTTACCATCTTTGATGTGTTTGCTGTTGTTGTACACTTGTTCAAGATCATATTGCAAAGTGGTGATTAAGTTTTCATTGTGTTTGGCCCGCTGCTGCCAAGTGCCAGCTTCCATGGCGAATTGTTCAACTTGTAACTCGAGTTCAATGTTTTTTCTGTTGATGTTTTCAACCTCGGTTTCCTTTTCACGAAGTTTTTGGATGAACTTGTCTTGTACATGTGAGATTAGTTGAAGCTGGTTTGTTTGTACCTTTTCCATAATTGCTTGCCTGAGTCTATCAGCCTTTTTGATACAAAAATATATTAACAAATCGGTAAAAGTTCGCTTATAAATAAGCCAATAAGGAAAAATGCTGGTATGAGAAACAATGTTGGGTAGGCCTGTAAACGAACTGGACGGACATGAACGAGGGCATGTTCATGTTCTTTCATTTAACTTTAACCGAACACAAACACAAACAAGTGTTTTTGTTCATGTTAGTTCGTTAAGGAAATGAACATGTTTGTGTTTGTCCATGTTCGTTCGTTAAAAATCTCAAAACTGTTGTAGCACAATTAGGCTCACGAGTCACTCGGTAAGTGAAGCCTGGGCTCGGTCTTGTCTACTAAACATGCTTATAGGCTTGAGCATGGGCTTGAGCTCATTTAAGCTTGGTTTAATACGAGCTTTTAATGAGCCAGTCAGGAATAGCTCACAAGCGGTTTGGCTCATTTACACCCCTAGTTTTAGCTAACCTATTTAATGGATAATTAGAGGTAACAAGATGGGAACGATCATGTTTCATAAAGAGTTCAGTCAATTTAAATAAAAGTTGAAGCGAGCAGGGTCGGGTTGAGTTGACACAAAAACGCTGATTTGCTCATATTTTTAAACAGTGAATATAATTTGTGTGTTAATTATCATTACAAAACAATATTTAACACACAACTCCAAAAAGGAATTTAAGAGGATGGTCTACATTAGAAATACACTATAACTTCTTTTTTTAATTTGACCCTTTTAACATGAGTCACAACCCAAAATTGGCCCATTCATAAGTACATGGATTGGAATGCCATAATATATTAATGGATAATGAATTACAGAGATGATGAAATGATGATACAAAGTACACTCAGTTTTAGCATACGAGTTAAACGGGTGCAATTAAACAGTCAGATTTAAATACTGGTGACATCAGCTTACATGCAATAGACTAATAATTCCTATGAAAATGCCACAATAGCATTGCGAATGCTTTAGATTGTATAAAATTGAAACTGATGTAAATCTTGACAATAATAAAATGAGCAGACCGGCTAGTCAAGGAAAACCTACTTTAATTATAAGCACTTTAAGAGAGATCAGTGCAACTTTATCATAAAAAATCATGAGTCAATGTGCAATAAGTTGGTGACTTTTACATAGGCGTGCTACACTCAATCCACAGCCTCCTTAAAATCAAATTCACTAATAAAGTGTCGTCTAATTTCAAACAAGAAAAACACACAGTTGTCATATGTTAAATAACTATCAAAGACTAATTTGGTTCAAGACTTCAACCTCAAAACTTTATATATAATGCAATGACACTATATACCCTATTAAAAGATTGCACCTAACAGAATATTGGCATTTTAAACTGATGTAATGAAATCTAACTGAACACGTAAATGGATTCTTTAACACACAAAACATACCTGAATTTTCATGAACCTATCAATCTCAGCATCTTGTCTCCTCAACTCACGCTCAAGTTCATCTTCCACAAGCCCAGCAACAAAAGACGACTCACCAGATGACACCAATCTGTTAGGTTCGGAGTCACACACAAACACGAATACAATAGTAAAACCGAAAGAATAAACGAAAGAGACACAAGGATTTAAGTGGTTCGGTCACGGTGTATGACCTACGTCCACTGTCGATAACTAGGGTTTTCTTATTATTGAGTGATACAAACTTACAAGTACAGGAGAGAATATATAGACTAGACAATTAGGGTTTGACCCTTTAACTAAACTGGGCCTGATTAGAGCTTTTGGGCTTGGCCAAAACTCAAACAGCTTAATCTCCTAATTCTGTCTATTCGTCTAAACCGGACCCGACCCATGATGGATCGGAGACCACAACATAACAATCTCCCACTTGGGCTTCGAGACATCTTCTCTAAACCACCACTTGGATGCGTCAAACATTTCAACCTGCTCCCATTTGGAGACGTAAAATGTCTTCACCTGCATTGCCTTGTACATGTAAAATAAAACCCATCTAGTTTTGCACCTCCTAGTTACCCTTCGCCTTCTCAACATTATTCCTGAAGGCCTGCTGAAGCTCTGCACAGCTTCAGCTTATCCAGTATCACCGGCTTGGTGAACATATCTGCTGGATTCTTAGCACCTGAGATATTTTTCAAACTGAAAACACCATCACTGATCAAATCTCTGACAAAGTGATATCTCCTCCCGATGTGCTTAGTCTTCGAATGATAGACTGGATTCTTCGCAAGTTTCACTGCACTCTCATTGTCACAATATAAGAAGAACTCTGCCTGTTTCTTTCCCAACTCTTCAAGAAAAGTTCTCAACCATACTAATTCTTTACTTGCTTCGGCTGCTGCCATATATTCTGCCTCAGTGGTTGATAAAGCAACACTTTTCTGAAGTCTGGACATACAACATATTGTTGTTCCCCCAACTGTGAAAACATAACCAGTAGTGCTTTTAAACGTCTTCTTACATCCACCCAGATCAGCATCTGAATAACCCCTGAGAATTGTATCCTTCCCCTTAAAACATAACCCCAAACTGGAAGTACCCTTTAAGTATCTGAGTAACCATTTCACCGCTTCCCAACGTTCCTTTCCCGGATCCGACATAAAACGACTAACTACCCCGACAGCATAAGCAATGTCTGGCCGTGTACAAACCATGGCGTACATGAGACTGCCAACAGCAGATGCATACGGAACTTTAGCCATCTCTGTTCTTTCTTCCTCTGTTCTGGGAGACTGGTCTTTGGTAAGTTTGAAATGACTTCCCAAAGGTGTGTTTCTCGGTTTAGTCTTCTCATCATTTATCCTGAATCTTTCTAACACTTTCCCTATGTATTTCTCTTGGGATAGTGTTATGGAGCCATCTTTCTTTCTGGATATACTCATCCCCAAAATCTTTTTGGCTGGACCAAGATCTTTCATCTCAAATTCATCAGACAACTGTTTCTTCAACTTGCGAATCTCCTTCATATCAGATCCTGCAATTAACATATCATCTACATAAAGAAGTAGAATGATATATGAGCCTTTAAACTTCTTTAAGTAGCAGCAATGGTCGGCCTCGCATTTCTTGTACCCAGTTCTCACCATAAAATCATCAAACTTTAGGTACCATTGCCTAGGTGCCTGCTTCAGACCATACAAGCTTTTCTTCAATTTGCAGACCCATTTTTCTTTCCCGGCAACCTGAAATCCCTCAGGTTGTGCCATATAGATCTCCTCGTCAAGATCACCATGTAAAAATGCTGTCTTAACATCTAATTGCTCTAGATGTAAATTTTCTGCAGCAACAATACTTAAGATCAATCTGATGGTGGTCATCTTCACAACTAGAGAGAATATTTCATTATAATCAATTCCCTTCTTTTGCTGGAAACCCTTGACCACTAAACGAGCTTTGTATCGTTTAGACCCATCATGTTCTTCTTTGACTCTATAGACCCATTTATTCTGTAGAACTCTTTTATCTGGTGGAAACTTGGTTAAAACCCATGTCTGGTTTTTACTCAAAGAGTTCATCTCCTCCTTCATAGCATGCTCCCACTGGAGCGAATCTTTCAACTTAAGTGCTTCATAATAACTCTCTGGCTCACCATTTTCAGTTAAAAGGAGATAATTAACTGAAGGTTTGTAACGTACCGGCTGTTTAGAAACTCTGGTGGACCTCCTAACCCAGTGCTGAGGCGGGTCAGGTTCTTGTGGAGACTGTTCATCCTCAGACTCTGAACTCCCACTGTCAGAGACTCCCTCTGACTCTTCATTTCCACCAATATCATCATCTTCAAATTCAGGAACTGTGGTTTCTTCAGTTTCTGTCTCGGGTTCGGTAGCTGACTCAACTGTCTTTTTCTGAGCATCAATTTCATATTCAACCTGCTCTTTCTGAACCCCTGATTTTGAAGTGTTTCTATCTTTGTATAACTCAGCCTCATTAAAAGTTGCATGCTTGCTTCTGACTACTTTTCTGCTTTCTAAATCCCAAAGCCTGTAGCCCATTTCGTTTGACCCATATCCAATGAAAACATATTTTTTAGCTTTAGCATCAAGCTTGTCATTTTTCACTAGATCATAAGCGCTACACCCAAAGACTTTCAAATGCTTATAATCTGCAGCTTTACCTTTCCACTCTTCTTCTGGTGTCTTGAAACCCAGCGGTACTGACAATCCCCGGTTAATTAAATAAGCTGCAGTGTTAACTGCATCTGCCCAGAACGTCTTTGGAAGCCCGGCATTAAGTCTCATACTTCTTGCCCTTTCATTTAACGTCCTGTTCATTCGTTCTGCCACTCCATTTTGTTGAGGAGTGCCAGGGACTGTAAAGATCATCCGAATACCGTACTCTTCACAATAATCACGGAATTCTTTGCTAACGTATTCACCACCGTTATCCGACTTCAAGCATTTCACCTTCAAATCAGTTTCCAATTCAACAGCAGTTTTCCATTTCTTAAAAGTATCAAAAACATCAGATTTATTTTTAAGAAAGTAAACCCATACCTTGCGTGTCGAATCATCAATGAAGGTGACATAATAGTGCGATCCTCCCAAAGAAGAGACTGAAGTTGGTCCATAGACGTCAGAGTGAATAAGCTCCAATTTCTGAGCTTTCGGTTGTTTTTCGGTCTTCACAAAAGATACTTTCTTCTTTTTACCGAAAACACATGGTTCACAAAATTCAGATTCAACCTTCTTCAGTTCTGGAATTTTTCCTCTAGCAACGAGCATTTTCATCCCTTTTTCACTCATGTGGCCGAGTCGTTGGTGCCACAAACTAGACTGACTCGGTCCACTGGTCACTGCATTTACCCCATCAGCTGGAATTTCAACCATGTATAAAGTGCCCTTCTTTTTACCTCTGGCGATCACAAGATTCCCTTTCACAACTTTCCATTGACCCCCACCAAACATAACATCATATCCTTGGTCATCTAACTGCCCAACAGAAATTAGCTTTCTTCTAAGGCTAGGAACGACCCGAACATCCTTTAGAGTCCATGAGGTGCCCAATGAAGTTTTTAGTTCAATATCCCCCATCCCCGTGATATCAACAGCATGATTATTAGCCAAACGAACTTTACCAAAATTACCTGTTCGGAGATTCTTCATCTTCTTCGTGCTATAAGTGGCATGAAAAGATGCACCAGAATCCATAATCCATGAATCTGTTGATTCTTCAACACAGCAGATAAGAGTCTCTTTTGAACCTTCTGAATCATCTGAACCGGTGGCCAGATTAACTTCCTTCTTAGATTCTTTCTTTTCTTTTGAAATTGAGGGGTTAGGGCATTGGTTTCTGAAATGCCCCATTTCTTTGCAATTCCAACACTCAATGTCTTTTCTGGGCTTTGACTGACTTCTTCTTCTAGACTTTGACCTACCCCTGCCATTACCTTTCTCTCTTCTCCTACTTCTCCCTTCGGTGCTCAATATAGAACTAGATGTCTCACCAGAATTCCTTCTTCTTATGTCCTCCCCTAAAATCAAATCCCGGACTCCTTCAAAAGTAAGCTTAGTATTCCCAGAAGAACTACTAACTGCAGTAACAGTCCCTGACCAACTTTCGGGTAACGAGGATAACAAGAGTAACGCTTGAACTTCATCATCAAACTTGATATCAACAGAAGACAAACGAGAAATAATAGTGTTGAAGTCATTAACATGAGAGGTAACAGATGCCCCTTCCTTCATTCTGGTGTTAACTAGCTGTCTAATCAGAAATACCTTGTTTGATGCAGAAGGCTTTTCATACATATTTGACAAGGCTTTCATAAGACCATACGTGGTAGTTTCATTTACAATATTGAATGCCACATTCTTAGCTAGTGAGAGTCTAATAACAACTATGGCTTTTCTGTCAAGTACCTTCCACTCATCATCTTTCATACTTTCCGGTTTCCTCTCTTCTAGTGCTTCCATTAAGTCTTTCTGACATAGCAAATCCTCAATTTGCATTTTCCACCATCCAAAATCCTGACCATCAAACTTCTCAATCTTGATCTTTCCGTCCTCAGCCATTATCCAAACTGAGTTTTGATTACAGCAAACAACCAAACTACCCAAGGAATAAAAGGACTGGAAACTGATCAGAAAAAACGAACCAGCAGCTGCGGAACCCTAATCAGCGGCGGCGGAACTGTAGCAGCGGCGGCGGCGCGGTACTGTAGCGGCGGCGGCGGTACTGTAGCGGCGGCGGTACTGTAGCAGCGGCAGTGGAACTGTAGCAGCGGAGCAGCGGCGGCGGAACTGTGTGTATAATCGAGAACCAGGCTCTGATGCCAATTGTTAGGTTCGGAGTCACACACAAACACGAATACAATAGTAAAACTGAAAGAATAAACGAAAGAGACACAAGGATTTAAGTGGTTCGGTCACGGTGTATGACCTACGTCCACTGTCGATAACTAGGGTTTTCTTATTATTGAGTGATACAAACTTACAAGTACATGAGAGAATATATAGACTAGACAATTAGGGTTTGACCCTTTAACTAAACTGGGCCTGATTAGAGCTTTTGGGCTTGGCCAAAACTCAAACAGCTTAATCTCCTAATTCTGTCTATTCGTCTAAACCGGACCCGACCCATGATGGATCGGAGACCACAACATAACACAATCTACCATTGTCAAGAGACAACCCTAAACCAGTTGAAACCGATCGCTGCTGCAAGAAATCAATAGACGATATCTGAGAATTCCCATTATTATTCCCAAACAACTGCTGCTCTCTTGGTCTCTTGTTCATCAACTCCAAATCATAATTCCTCTGCAACTCAAATCCACCGTCACTAGCATCCGTACCGAGTGCAAATCCTACCACATGAACTGCAGCAAAACAAAATCCAACAGTTCATATTCCTATCAATGAGAACACAAAAAATAGCCAAACAATCACAATGTGTGAAAATCAATTCTAGACGGCATTAATCACCGTTCACTTGATAACACTGGTCTGCTGATGCGATTTGAACTAATCGGCACCTATAATCGGTCAAATTTTGGTCAAAAAAGGTCAAAACCTATGAAGTATTTGAAAATATATACTTATTAATCCAATCCAATTAGTAGGTTCGAAAAATTATATAAAACATTTTAATACCGGTACATTGGAACCAATTCGGTACCAATGTTTTGAGGTTTCGGGATCAGTACGATACCGTTATTTCCCAAAGTTTTGCCTTCGGAACCGGTACCCATTTTTGGGTTTTCCAGTACCAGTATTTTCTGTACCGGTACTGATACCGAGCTCACTCAAGTGGTTGAAAGAACACCATTTAACGATGATGCAAAAATAAAATTCATATGTACTACATGTAAACGTTCATTACATCTACACAAATTAAGACCTGTGTTAAAAAATTGCATATAAAATTTCCAATCCGATTAATATCGAGTTTTCGAACACTAAAAAAAGTAGAAGCAGAGAGATTTAGGGTTTACATTGAGGAATATAGGGAGGTTGATGTAGCTGCAATTGGAGCTTCCATGTTGTTGAATACACCTCTAAACATTACAAAACCACCCTCCAACTTATATTAACAGCAACAAAAAACAAAATCAGAATCAAAACCCCCCATCATCTCTCTGAATCAAATCAAATTCAAAACCCACCAATTCCACAACTACCTTCACCAAAACCCTAGGGGTTTCCTTCTAGGGTGGTTGTGGGTTCAGACATCTGGAGCGTCAAACTAATTAGGGACGATTGAAACTTGTTTCAAGGCTTGAGCAAGGTTATTGGCGATTAGTAGGTATAATGGCTTACCGCAGAATTAAAAACTTTGTTAAAAGAAATTAATAAACTTCATAATTTCTAAGTAGAGGATTACTTAAAAGGTAGCAATTTATAAGCAACTCAAAAGATGATCTTTCCATTGATAAATAGAATGAAAGGTTAATAGAATGGGATGTGAATATGCGGTTTGCGATTGAGATTGAAGGTTGCGATTAGGTTACCACTGAAAAATAGAATAAAAGGTACTTATGATAGGGTTAAATTAATATATATTTCGAAATAATTATTAGCAGTTGCAAAAAACAAGTATAGTGATTATGTACTCTGGAATTTTGGTTCCTCATTAAACTCTTGCTATAGTTAATTTGATATTTGGATTTAAGAATTATAATAATGTTTCTTGTCTCAAAATGTGGTGTCCTACTTACTTTGAAACTTTAAATGTTTAGACACTGTAGTTCAATCTGTTATATAATAATATACAAAGGTAACGTTTTGTATGTTACTATGTATGAATGAGAGGAGGAATGGAATGAATTATTACTATGGAATGAAAAAAAAAATATGTTTAGTTTGTTTGCATTTTAAACAATCATAAAATTAAACATTCAATATTTTATGAATAAGTCATTTGAATTATAAATACCTGAATTGAGTAGATAAGTGACTTCAAATTAGAAATTGGTGATTACTAATAAGATTAGTAGATAAATTATGTGTTTCAAGTGGTTAATTGATTGAATTTTAAGTGTTTTTGTTTTCCAAATTCTTATAAATGTTTAAATTTGATAAAATATATTTCATATATTTCACTTTCATTATGTTTTATTATCATCATGTAAATAATTATGAATAGTTTTACAATTTTAACGGTCTTTGTCCTAACTTTTTGCCCCCACTCATAATGTTTTGAAATCTTCACATGTGACTGAGCTAGTGGACGGAATCTTCATCGGCGGCTCCATTAACCACGTTGTTGCCGATGGAACTTCTTTCTGGCAGCTTGGAGCGAAGATTTCCAATCCAACACCACCAAAAACGATGATATCAGAATCACGGGTATATATATCCATTGAAGGATGTGATTATATCATTAAACCTTCCATATACCCGTCACCATCAGATCAGTTCATCGAACGGTTGCAATCCCCACCCCTGAAAAGAGAGATTCTTTAACCTCTCATTGCATTCAATCTCAAAACTCAAAGCAAAGGCGAATGCCGAATGCAGCACAGAAAAGATCTCGAGTTACAAGAGCTATCAGTGCTTTTGTGGAGGTGCATAACACAAGCACGGCGGTCCCTACCCGACACTGTAACCATTTGCAAACTCGCAAGTGGTAATGACTAATGAAGCGGTGATTATATTGAACCCACCTTTGCCGGGTGATTATTTTGGTAGCCCGGGGCAACTGCAACATTGGGGGAATTGTTGGCTTGGTTGGGTGGCTTTGAGGTTATATGAAGCGGTCGGGACGGTGGCGGGAGCATGGATGTGGAAGCTTGTCTTTTGCCGGAGTATATGAAAGGTTTGAAATGCGATGAGGAGTTTATAAATGGTCTAAGTGGTGAGATGAAGCATAGGATTAATTTGAAGTCATAAGAGTTTTGTATGTTTGTGTTGGATGCAATTTTGTCTAGGTATCACTGAAGAAAGATTTGTATTCTAGTATACTTTATATGTTTCACATATTTATTAACTTGTCATTTTGTACTTTTATACCCAAGTGCTTCAAATCATACGATATCAAAACCCAAACATTAGATTTATATCACATATAAGAATTCCAAGTGAGTTGGAACATATGAAAGTTATCAAGCAGTTGTGATAGAAAATATAATACATACGTTTTTGGACAAAGGAGCCGAAGTTGACTTACAAAATTAAACATTTATCACTTTCAGCTCTCTTACGAAGCTCCTCGGTCTCCCTTTGGGCTCTCTCTAAAGTCTCCCTCAGCTTACGGATCTCATCATTTGATTTCATTTGAGCAGCTTGAGCCGTCTCTTCAGCCTTCAACCTTGCAAGCTGTTCTTCTGCCAATTGTTGTTCAAGTCTGATGGTTGTTTCCTTCAACCTCGACTCCACCTGTGAAACGATCACACCGTATATCCATTTATTTGCAATACTAGGCTAGAAGCTCATGCACTACACGAGTTGAATAAAGGAAATACCATATAAAGAAAATTTTCTTTTAATTTTGCAAGATGTAAATTCATATATTGTGTGGCAGTGGATAGTTATTTATTAGCTATATTTATATTTGGCCATCTTGAGCCATTTGTCTATAAATGGGGTGCTATGGACCATGTTAGGGTTCTGCATGGGCCATTCAGTTTCGGTTTTTTGGTTTCAATTTAACCATTTGAGCTTGAATTTTTTGGACCGAACCAAAATTTGGTCCAAAATAATGAATGGCCTAAATCATGTTGTTCATCAATGATTAATTGATTATTATACGTTTACGCTAATATAAATTACGTAACATACAAAATGAAAATATGAAAATCCATAAATTCAGTCTGGTTCAGTTTTTCGGTTTCAATTACATGCAAAACCGAACTGAAAATTTTGTTATTTTAAAAAATATAGAACCAAACCGCCGGTTTCTGTTTGGGTTCGGCTATTTCGGTTTCATGCACACCCATAATGGTTATGTTTATCTCAAATGGGCCTGCTAAATTCTTTTAACTATAAGGAATGAGTCAAACTAGTCAAAACTTGCCTGAAGAGTACATTTAATGTATTCAACAAACTCCTAAATGATTTATACAAAATTTTGGATTAAATTTTTAATAACACAAGTTTTGTAATCATCCTTAAGGCATTAATTTTTAGCATAATATGACATGCGGGTCAACCCAGTCTGACATGATCTGCCCATAACTATGAGCCTATCAGGGTGATCATCTGATAGGAAATCAATTTATGCAGTTTATTCTTTTTTGAATTGTTTGTGTGTGTCTAACCAAACCGAATTCAACTGAATTATTCGGTTTGGTTTGGTTTGGTTCGGTTATCCACCTAAACCCATTATTATTCGGTTTTTTCGATTGAATTCGGTTCGGATAAGCAAGATATGGGGAACCGAAAACCGAATAGAAAACTGAATTCACAATTCAGTTCGGTATCCAATTAAACCGGTTGTTATCCGGTTTATTCATTTAAATTCGGTTCAGTTATTCGAATAAGCAAGAGTTGTGGAACCGAAAACCAAATTCACAAATCGGTTCATTTATCTGATTAATCTAGTTATTACTCGATTTACTCGATTAAATTCGGTTCAGTTATCCAAAGATGCAAGATTTTGGGGAACCGATAACCGAACCCAAAAACCGAGTTTGCAAACCTGTTCAGTTGATTTTCAATTAATGTGCAAACCAGTGAAAAATCAAAATGACAGTAAACTGCAAAGATACCATTTCAGTTATTCTTTTGAGTTGCTCTTCATATGATTTATGCATCTGTTCTGTGAGCTCAGATATCTCCTGTTTTGTATATCCCTGCAACGATTGAACTTCTTCGGTTTGTTCATGAAGCTTCAAAGTCCCTCTCTGTCAAGTAAATGTACAATTTGGATTAAAAAAATATTCTTAAAAATGAAAATAAAAAATGACATTATTCACCTTCAATTCACTAAAAATCTCATCGGTGTATGGTTTCCCGTTATTCTTGGTCAACACCATGTTGACCAGAGACAGAAGTTCTTGTACTTGTTGTGTTTTCTTGTTCTTATCTTTTGTCCTGTTATCAAAAACGACATATCTATCCCCACACAAGCTAAGGGTTTCCTGAACCGATAGTTGAATTTTAATTAGTCAATAGTTTCCACTTTCCAATAGGAAAAATAAACTCGTGAATAATACCATTTTCAATTTCCAAAACTACCCCCAATTGATGGCATGTAGGGGTGGCGATCGTGTCGGGTTAACCGATTTTGGGTTAAATTTACGAATCTGAACGCGGCCTTACATGTGTCAACCGTCAATAAGTCAACCTGAATCTAGACACTTAAAATCGTGTACTTGGAACACGACACGTATAACTCATTTATCTGAACGAGTCAAATGAGTTGACAATTTGTAAAAATGCCAGTGAGTTGTAAATAAGTTATAATCAAGTTGTAAACAAGTTAAAATGGTCATAAACCGGTTGGCGGGTGGTAATAAATTGATCAAAGTTATAATCAAGTTGTATACAGGTTAAACGGGTCATAAAGAGGTTGGCGGGTTGTAGTGAATGGATTAAAGTTATAATCAAGTTGTAAACAGGTTAAATGAATCATAAACAGGTTAGTGGGTAATGGGTTATGGGTTGTATTAAATTGGTTAAACGGTCATAAATGGGTTAACATATGCCTTTTGTTTTTACTTTTATATTCTAATTTTAGATTGACGTGTCAAACCAGTTTAATTAAACAGGTTATATAGGAGACAAGTCAACCCGAACACGACACGTTTTACTAAACAGTTTAAACATGTAATCCGATCACGACATGTTTATTAAACGGTTTAGAAATGACAAGTGAAACCCAAAGACTGATTATTTTTGAACACAACATGTTTATTAAACGGTTATACAGATGTAAAGTATAGTCACCCCTACAGCCTACTTTATGGAGAAAACAGGTAAAAGAAAAAATTAATTATTGGCTGATGATTAGTATATAATAAGTTTGAAAATGAAAATAAAAAATAGCAAGATATTGTGTATTAACGTGCACCTTTAATGATACAGGACAGTCGTCTAAGAACTCTTCCAAAGTTTGTTCATTCTCCTCAAGTTCATCTCCACCAGTAAAAACGACAATCATATAATCATTAATTTTGCTCCCAAACAAAGTCCTCAAACTACTTATTGCAGCTTCTTCTTCTTTTGAAAACCGGTTCCGAACTGTGAGGACAACAAGAACCGCGTGGATACCATCCCTCGCCATATTTATGCATTTCACAATCTCTTTTCCAATATACTCAGTATCAACAGAAGAATCAAACAATCCTGCATTTGTGTTAGCCGTTAGCAGTCTAAAAGTAAAACATCCCATAATTATTATTGCGCTACTTCAAAACTGTAACTTAATAATAATAATAAAAATGTTTTATACCAGGAGTATCAATGACATTAAGCATCTGTCCATCTTCGAGGACGGCGGTCCTGATCTCGGAAGTAGTGGTGACACCGGCCGAGCTGGCCTTGGAAAGAAAGTCTTTCTTTCCAAGGATGCTATTACCGGTGGCACTCTTGCCGTTACCGGTCCTTCCAACCAAAACAAGTGTTCGCAGGTGTAACGCCCTGGAATTTGACTGGTAGACAAAAATCAAGGAATCATCGGAAACTATACACTTTGGGGTTCTGGACGATAAGTTCGGAACCCATATCATTGGAGAAATCTGCTTTTATCATTTGAAATGTTTATTTTATAAAACGACATTTACGTCTGGAAAATATTAATTTTTATGCTTTTGAAAAATAAAATGTTCTTATTTAAAAAAAAAAAAAAAAAAAAAAAAAAAAAAAAAGATTTTAAATAATTATTCGGAAAATGGTTTATAAAAGTTTTGCTGAAAAAGTTTTAGTTTGTTTAAAAACTTATGAACTCGACTAGTCTTGACCCGTCGGTAGTCTAAACCCGAACCCGAGTCACCCGAGTATTTAAGCGGAAAATCAAGTATTCTTACACCATCTCTTTCATTTCCACCAACACTTCCCACCCAAACACTCCCACTTCTAGAGAGAGAGTAGTGAGAGAAAGTCATCCAATCTAAGATTCGAGTCCACCAATCTGTTTATCGTTGTTGTCGGTAAGATCTTCTTGAAAATCATACGTTTTTACAACCAAAACCCGCCCCGAATCGAGCAAAAACTCCGACTTTTGTGTCAAGTGTGTTCTTGGTCAAAAACCGTCATTTTTGGTGTCAAAATGCAAGCTTTTGTGTTTAAAAGTACTAGGAATCGATACCCCTTTCAATCCCGAGCATTTCCATGTCAAAAACTTCGATTTTGGGTCAAAAATCTGGAAAATCTGGAAAACCCGTGGGTATCTCCGTCGCCCAGCTTGAAGGAGTCGAATCAGACTCATTCGATCGAACCAGTCGATCGAATCAGTCCAGTCGATCGAACCAGTCGATCGAATCAGTTCATTCGATCGAATGTGTCGATCGAACCAGTCCAGTCGACCGAATAGGAAAGCAACCGAATGGTCTCCAACTCATTCGACCGAATGAGCTTCGTATTCGATCGAACGTCTGTCTATTCGATCGAATGAGTGTCTATTCGATCGAATGTGTTTCTATTCGATCGAATGTGTGTCTATTCGATCGAATGTGTTTCGATTCGATCGAATGTGTTCCTATTCGATCGAATCAGGTCAGAACCAAGCTGTTTCGTCTTTAAAACCTAGTTTTTGCTCGAGATCGTGTAAGGCTTACACTCTTAGACTTAAACTGCGTTGTTAACTTATTATGTCCTTGTCTAGACTTAGAGGATCGACGTTTGACAGCACCCGACCGCCCTAGCAACCACACCTAGTCAACAAGGTGAGTTCATAGCCCCCATTTTTCTTTTAAAGCCTTTCAAATCATTGGGGGTGAAAACATGGTAAATGTACACGTTTTGACAAAACACATTTATTCAAACATTACTTATCATAAACACTTGACAAATCTTTTGCAAACAATGAACATTGGGAAAACAAGTAATCATGGCAGGTTACGCGTACCTTAACTTTCTCGGAAGTTGTGTATGCATAATCAAATATTCAGGAGTAAATATGGGAATCACTCAGCGTTTAGGGAACATTGGACGTTTGGAAATCAAAGTCATGTACCCGTTATACTTTATCATGAAAACACATTATTCATTGGTCAGTCTTGTGATCGTGTGAACAGTGGCAATATAGGTCACAATAGTGCATAGGTTTGATCTCCAAGTGGACGATTGGTAGACAGGCCGTCACTAGATGTGGGATTCTAAAGTGATCGATTTAGAATACACGTGACCTATGGGGTTCTTAAGTGTTCGATTAAGAATCCGAAGGATCTCTTAAGTGTTCGATTAAGGATCCGAAGGATCTCCTAAGTGATCGATTAGGAATCCAAGGGATACTAAAGTACGCTTTAGAATTCTCTCATGGTACCCAAAGTGATCGATTTGGGTTACCATCAAGGAAATCAAGTAACATAGTGTGGTCTTGTGTGGGGTCGATGTCAGGTCTTGTGTGATCATTATGCATCATTATCATTTTTCATCATGGCATGGTTACATATGATTCTTGGGTATCTTATACATATATCCTTGATACCGTTCCTCCTGCATGCATGGAAACAATAATTGGAATCTTTATACGAAACTCTTGCAGATTCAGTTGAGATGATAAGCATACCAAGCATAGTAGGATAAGTTGTAGGAGTGGTGGGTTAGCCGATGGTACACCCTATATATAAACCCCTACAACTTAGCCTAGTATGCTTGTGTAGGGCTTATCACTACAGTATTAGTTAACCTATGAATTCACTCATCTACTTTTTGTAGTTGACGTTTTATTACATGTTTTCAGGAAATGAAGCAGGAAGTAGCTAATAGCTGATAGAGGCCTTAGAGAGATGAAGGCTAGGCTAGGAGTTGTTTGGAAACTTGATATTTTGTATTAAAACAATTTGTTTCATGTTACCTGGATGATGTAATATTTGACAGTTTGGTTATGTTTATGCATTTAGACTTTTATACTATTGTGCTCAATCAATCACGACCTAGTCGCCACGCCTCGGTTTTCCGCCATTACGACCGGGGTGTGACAGCAGGGCATTCAAAGGAGGTGATACTGATGTGAACTCCCAGTCATCATCAACTGAACTTCCACCCATCCTGTCTCTAACCCTAACCTTTTAAACCAACTCACTCACAATTATCATAAATCAATCAATAGTGATAGATGTAAACCCTAACTTGCAAATACAACTATTATTATTATTATAATTATTGAACAACAAGGTACCTGATTCGCCGATCGAATGTGTATTTGAGGTTTAAGATGAATGAATGGGACTCAATATATTATTATTATTATTATTATTATTATTATTATTATTATTATTAATTGAGAAGAAGAAATCATAATTCTGGTCAAATCGGATAAGAGACCAAGATTTTGCGTGGTGAGCGGAACACAAACTTAATGGATTTACACGTAATTTTTACCAAAACTAGGAAAAGATTATAATGATAAAACCTTTTTTTTAAGTTATAAATAATTAAGACCATCTTCAACACAAAGTTTTGTGACTTGGATTGACATGTTTGTTTAGTTTCAGGTGGGATGAGTAAGTGTGAATTCTGGATGCGAGCAGACGGGGTTCATTTGGGGTCGTGTGTGCAACGTTTATAAATAAAATATATTTTTTTTAACTTTTAAACGTTCAACAAATAAAAAGTATTGACTGAATAATTTTTAAAATATGCAACGACTAGTTCCAAATATAAGGTATATTTTTTATAAAAAAAATGACTATTATAAATAAGAATTTCCAGAACCTAGTTTATTAAAAGAATAATTTTGTGATTAAAAAAAATATAATTACAATTTGTTCTGTAAGCATAGTCAATTTATAGATCGGATTCTTTAATAAATTCACTTTCACTCACTATCCTTTGAAAGTTAAAGTGCCTCGTATTTTGTCCTTTTGATTAATGTTTATCCGAAAACCCGGGCATGCCATGTATCAACCATGTAGGCCATTTTGGTAATTTCACTCCTGCTCATTTATGATTAAAAAATATATTTAATATATTATTAAAAAGCTAAAGAATATATATTAAAGACTTTCATGGGCACAATGTGCATCCGCCCATAAATCACAAGGACACAAAAGGATATTAGATATTTGGTAAGTGATGCTATAAACATATGAGGATGTGAAAGAGAATCAATTATGTTTGGATCACTTGCAAATCTTGTCCTTTAACTTCAACAAATGCATTAAGTGTCACTAAAGTTCATAGATTGTCGCACTTTTCATCATGTGAACCTTAGAGACGTCCAATTTGCTTATTGAAGTTAGAGGACATGATCAGCAGTGGACCGCATAAATAAATTATGTAATTTGTAAATTTACTCTATAAAAAAGTTATTTAAATATCCAGCGACTGACATACAAAAAGCAATGTGCATTATTGTCGCGAGTTAAGACTATCAAAGTGTCACACCCCACCCAGACTAGGGTACTTAAAGTGATCAATCAGCACAGACTTTCAACGGAAACGTAAGCTTATTTAAAAACTAAAAAAATTTGTTACATGTCTAACTATTACACATAATACAAAACATAATGGTAATAGGATCAAACGTCTAAACTTTTCCAACACTTAGCATCTAACTCCATGCCCTTATTTATCAACCTGTAAAACATGTTCGGGTAAAAATACAATACGTCATCACAGGGCTGGTGAGTCACATAAACCGACATATTTAATAAACTGATACTAAAATAATTTTATTGATCAAGTATGAGCTCATTGCATGTCATGCCATAATTATAACCCGTCTGTTTCACGTTAAAGTCGGGTCAACATTATATATTTGCACATACAGACTTTACACTAGTCTACTACTGTATTAAGTGCATGTCCCCTCGGGGAAATATAATGATTACTATAATATATATAACACCTTGGGTGCCACATCATATGCATCATGCAAATACATGATCAATCACAGTCCAAATGGTTTTATGAGCATGTATCAGAGTTTTGAAAGTAGTTAAGTAACTTACTTGAACAGATTTTCTTCAGTTACTTTGGCTCTTCCCAGTACAACTGGAATCTATGATTTAATATACTAGTTTACTTATGTCACACCCCAACCTACGGCGGAAATGTCGGGACATGAACTGTTGGTTCACAGCTCATCAGGCATTAACATACAATATTAGTGACAATATCTAATTATTTTATTAAATTCAAATCACATACACATTATTCAAAAGAGATTACAAATAAAGACAAAACAAATATAATAGTAACATCTTGTATTTTTATTAATAACCTAAAAGCCAAATAAATTAAGTTTATTAATAACTTGAACCATCCAAGATAAACATCATGCAATATGCGTGAAAATAAGATAGTTTGTCAACAACACATATTGAGTAACTAATCACCAGTTTTTTATAATAAATATATTATATGAAATATGGAAATCAATATAATGAGTATCAACAATTAAATGAAAGCATGTCATTAGTGTCGCCTGACCATTGCCTTGCGAATTGTGCTTTGGCTACTAAGATGAAAGAAATACAAATAATTATGTTGGTTGACCATTGCCTTGCGGGCTTTGGCTACTGAGACGGCGTATGATCATACTTTAATGTGATTATGATGGACCACTCCGAATACGATAAACAAATAAATGAGCAAGTAAACAAATAACACGTAAGCATTCAATTGATCAATAACACAATATTTGAGATTTGCAATTGAGATAGTATTATGGTTAATATAATATGGTATGCATAAATTCCCCAAAAGGTTTAAAATCTGTAATTTATGGGAGTGATTACTTACCTTGATAATTAAACGAGTAAACCGTGAGATAAAATAAATGAGAAAGGTTAGCACATGTATTCTGATCCAAATAGACCTGAGACATATAAAAAAAGAGTTAAAATAAAAATCAAGAACATAGCCGATGGAATTAATCCAAACGGATGTATAGAACTCTGGTTATGATATTTTTAATAAATAAGCGAGCAGGTACTAAACATAATTCGAACTGCGATTCGGGAGTTGGGTTTTAGTCAGTACAATCAAAATCTCAAAATAAACATAAAAGTCTTCTGGCCTGAAAGCTAATTTTGATAGAGAAATCGAATAGTCAAATATTTTAACTATTATGCCCTAAAATGGACCGGCGAGCAATTGACCGAAAAAAGCCCATCAATCAGTAAAATTGATTGAGTGATTTTGTTAGTTAGATAAAAACAAACTTTTTCATGAAGCAAACTTACCCGGAAAGATTATGTAACAAAGAGAAATCACGAGTCAAAGGGTTTTGAAGCATAAAAGTCAAACCGTATAATGATAATTCCTGAAGAAAACACCATGAAACATTATGCATAATTTTTTAAGATGTGGGGGCTGAGTTTGCATAGGTATTTAGGGTTTCTTGATAGGTTGGTTATAATAATAAAAGTCAGAGTTCGTTTATTTGGTAAATGGGGTCGAACAGGAAACGATATAATCAATTAATGACAAAATCAGGTATAATAACCTAGGGATTTCGTTTGTAATCATAGGGGAACGAATTTGGACACATTATAACGTCATATGACTTATCTTGCGGCTTAAGTTTATTGATTTTTGGCAAAAGTAGTCTCTGTACTTCTATAAACACGATTTTTTGCCGTTTTATGGGTTTTTAAGAGTTGTTTGACGAGTTTGAAAGTTATGAGAGTGTAAACTAAGTTAAACAAAGTTAATGCCAATAAATACAAGTTTTTAATAATACGAAATATCCGAATTACAATCCCGAGTCAGGTAAACGAATACGAATACAAATACGAAAAATCCGAAATGTTACAACTTTTGATGTGGTCTAAATTATATATATATATATATATATATATATATATAGGGAGAGGATCATGAGAGAACTCCATTTTATGGAGAGAACTAGAAAACTAATAATGAAGTATTTTTAATTTAATTAAAAAAATATTTTTTAAATTTTTTTTCTTTCATCCTTCTTATATGTTGTTATACTTCACCACAGAAAAATAAAACTAAAAAAAACAAAAAAAATAAAAAAAATTAACGAGTAATGCATACATGCAATACACCGACTTTTTTTATAATGCATATGTGCAATAGTGTGCATTTTGATATTTGAAATAGTGTTGAATAGCATATATATAGTTGTTTGTATTGTTTATTTGCAATAGTGTTATATTATATACAAAAATTAAAAAAAAATCGATATAGTGCATATGTACATTAGTGTTGTATTACATATATGCGATAATTTGTTTTGCATACAATTATTAGTGTCGTATTTGCATATATTCAATAGTGTGTATTGGATAATGCAATTGTGTTGTATTGCAATAAAACACTATTGTATATATTCAGTAGGCATTAATGCACATATGCACTACAGTACTACACCGACAAGTTGTTTTTTTTAGGGTCAATATCATCTTATTAGAATGAGGAAAGAAAAAAAATCAAAAAATAATTTTTTTTAAAATAGTTAAAAATAATTCTTTACTAGTTCTCTAGTTCTCTCTTTAAGAGGAGTTCTCTCTAGATCCCACCCCTATATATATATATATATCCAAAATATATTTCCTACATATTTGAGTTGTTTTGAGTTAGTTTTTATTGAATAATATTTCAAGTGGCTCATATTTTGATTTAAAAAGTTACAAGAGACAGCATCTAAATTGGAGTCTATTATTAAATTTATGATCAACGGCTGAATTGTTGAATAGAACTATTATGATTATCACTATTATTAGTCGTTCATCTCATGACTAAATTGTCTAACTTAAAAATGATAACACGCATTTAAAAATAGTAAAAAAAAAAAGAATTATTTAATATGAATCTTGAAGTTACAAAATTACATAACAAATGTTCTGTTTGTTTTGTCCAGTGACCACGAGAAGAAAAGGTATTCTTTAATTGATGGATCATCCACTGGCCCACTAAAAGAAGCATGGGCCACCTCAAAAGTAATAAAAAATGGTCGTAGGTTATCTGGGGATATACATATTTTTGACGACTGAAAAAGAGATACGACTTTCGATCGCAATTAGTGAGGCAGGGAGCAAATTAAAGACCAAAAAGGTGAGTTGGATATATAGCCAGAAGGGAAGTTCCCAAGGAAACTCTATAGATATTTGATAATTATATCTAGCTTGTCAAATCTCATCTATTTTTGCAGGAAGTTTGATTTCAAAGGCAAAATGACAGCTGTGAACTTATCACAACCGCCATTTTGGGGCAATTGTTAGGGCACGGAAATTTGACACTGTGGATACATTATCTTGGCATATTTCTGGATCAGTTATCCTTAGAATATGTTCCATATTCTGTCAGGATCAAGGATCCTCAGCAATTGGTATTACTAACGATTGTTTCTCATGTGTAGGTTAATGTTTGATAGGTATAAAGGCTATAGGATGTGGTATACCATATATTTCACTACAAGGCACCTGCATCACGTGGTCAAATGGTTGTAACACGTTTAGTGGGGGTAATGGCGGATTTATAGGACTTCTTGTTGAGTCACAAATAACTGAGTGCTGAGGATATGTTATTCTTGAAGACGTGTCTAGATCAATTATCCTTCTGAAGAGTTCCAGAGCTATGCCAGGATCAAGGATCCTCAGTAATTGGTGTTTTTAATGGTTGTTTCTTATATGAAGGTAGATATTTATCAAGTGCAACGCCTCTAAGACTCAGTCTACCACCTATTTCGCTACTGGATGGCTATTGGCACGTGGTCAAAGGTCGTGGAGCGGCTAGTGGAAGACTTCCGGATAGTTAGGAAATATTGTTAGTGATATTTTCTTATTTATTTGAGCTATGATCGAGTAGGAAACACATGTACCATCACACACACTCTAGAGCAGAAACAATTACTCTCTCTACTCACTAGCTTATTGTTGTAATCTCGATCATATACTCCACAACGATTGTAATACCTTTTACCATTAATAAACTTGACGGTGATAGTTTTCACCGTCCGGGGGTTTTTTGTGCCGGAGATCACGATAATCACATACTCATCGACCAAAGGTTACCTTGTTGATCCTTGATCGAAAGGACTTAATCAACGATTACTTAGTTAATCCTTGATTGAAGAGATTCGACCAAAGATTACCTTGATAAGTTTTGACCGAAGTAAGACTATCTTGGTTAAGGGCTTTTTCCCTCGTGATCAAACCTTTGTGTTCACCAATATTACGATTGCACACTTGTCATTATCGAGTTAGCACCTTACCTCACTTAACAGATTTGGATACTTGATCCTTAGTAGATTTTTGTCCAAAACAGTATGTATGTATGTATGTATGTATGTATGTATGTATGTATGTGTAAGAGGGAAGATCAAACTCATTTATACATGCATACTGTTTCGGTCAAAAATTAGCAAACTAACTTTTGATCAAATTAGTGCGTGAGGCGGGGTGCTTAATGGTAAAATGATTGAATACAATGATGTTATTACGAGGGAAAAAACCCTTGATTATGATAATCTTGTCTCGGTCAAAAATTAACAGTGTAATCTTTGGTCGAATTGCTTCAGTCAAAGATTAACAACGTAATCTTTGGTCGAATTGGTACGTGATTATGATAATCTCCGGCACAAAAAACCCCCTGGACAGTGAAAACTATCACGGTCACTCTTATTAATAATAAAATGGTGGTTACAAATGATGGAGCTGATAAGTGATCGTAAGCTAAGTGTTACAGTGCATGCCAGTAGGTAAGTGAAGGTGTGTGTTCTAGTGATATTATCAGCTCGTTTATATAAGATAAAGTTACAACTGTTATCCCGAATAATCCGGAAACCCTAGACTATTTCTTCCATAATCCGTTGCTTGCCCACGTTCCATTTGACGAAGTTCAAGCACTAGCCGTTGTAAGTCCACGTTCATATTAGCATATTTAACATGTGATCTTATCTGCAAAACAAATAAAAATAATATAGGACAATTGAATTAGTCAAATATCATCCTCGGAATATTAGCGTTGACAGGATAGCCCAAAATCCTTGAATCGTAGCTCATCCTGAGGATAGAAAATCTACACCCAACACATACATTCATCCAAAGGATCATGCATTGCTTGCTAAGTTTGATTTTAAGTGTTGTTGATCTTTTGATTGTTTGATACAAACTTGAATAAACTTGATGTTATGGTTTGATGTTAGAATGGATTTAGGATAATTATTGATTATTAGTTTGATAATATGGACTTGAATTATTGGAAAATTGTTGTTAGAAGTAAACAAAACAAGAATTTGTTCATAAGTGAAAAATTGGGGATTTCTAGATTTTGAATTAATTAAGGGATTTTGGATGGAATGATGAATCAATAGGTGATATGGAACAATATAATTGAAAATGAAATAGGGTACATGCCAGTAAACACATAGAACCAGTAGTTGATACTTGCAGATTGACAAAGATTGTTAAGTTGCTAATAAAGGAAACTTTAATTAATGAAAAGTTAATTTTTTTTTATTTTGATATGAATACTTGATATGAATGTGTTCAATAAGTGATTAATTACAACTTTAAACTAAGATAAGGTGCATGATTAAAGAATGGATTAGTTAGCACATTGATTGGATTAGCAAACCACTTACTAGAAATAGAAACTTTGTTGAATTGAAAATTGAAAGAATAAAACTTGAATAGAACACTTAGGATGCTTGAAACCCTATAAAACTAGTTGAATGAAATGAACTTAGATTCATACTTAATCAAATTTGAAAGATTGAATTAGTTAGAATTATTAAAAGTTGAAAGTTACTATAATAGGAAACTTTGTTAGATTAACATTTAGAAAATTCATAAGAGTACATAATCTTGTGATTTGAGTGATTTGTTAAAGATTTATAATGATAGGAGTGATGTGAATTAATTGATAATAGTAAAAAATAAAATCATCAAAAAGCTAATACTTGATTCTTTGAGAAAAGACATACTTGAATCACGAACTTAGATTCTTCCAATATAGAATAAGAAGAACTTTATTAAAAAGTAATATTTTAACTTATTGTGAACTCATAAAATAAGTTAAAAATCTGGATTCTTAGGTAAACTTAATTAGTAACATTGTTAACAAACTTAGAATATGAACTAGGAACTTAAAATTAAGTTAAATGTGTCTTGTGAGAGTATGTGATCAAAACTGGAATTTATGATGGATTATGTGTTATTATATGTGTAATTAGTTCATAATATAATTGGTGTGGACTTTATTTGATTTATTTGACTCGTCGGTAACTTTAACGGTCGAAAAATCGGCTTTTAAACGTAAACCGACACGACTATTAGGGACTGTTTTCGGAGATCCCCGAAAGTTGTAAAGTACTTATATATAACATAAGTCAATATATCTGAAAAGTACAAGATGATAAAACTTAGTCCTAAACGGTTCGTGTCGCGAAAACCGACACGAAAACGTTAAAAAGTTGCTCTTTTAAGAAAATATTAACGAAAATGAAAATGATATATTTTTACAAGGTAACTTATAAAACTTGACTAATATATATTTAACAAGTATTTTTCATGATTTAAAAGTTTCATTTAATACGAAAAACCAAACGGTTCATTTTAAACATAAAACCGACAAAACCGACAAGAATTGAGAAAAATAATATATTAATATTTTCTTAAAACTTTCCAGCAACTGAAACTTAAAATATTTTATTATATTTATATATTTTAATTGTTTATTAATTTATTTAATTATTTAAATAATAGTTAACGAAAACCGAACTATACGTATTCGTTAACTTAATAGGAACTTAATTGTTTATGTGCTTGTGTGGACACTAGATTAGGATTAACAAACTAAAAGAATTTTTATAAACCAAAACCAAGTTTTTATTAACAAAACGTGTACTAATATAGTACGCGAGATTTTGGAACAAAAAGCGTTAAACCAGGAGTTTCTCTATCAACCCCTCGTTTTCGAAATGTTTTTATTATATTTTGGGGGAAAACATATTCTTTATCGATTTTTATTGAAGTTTATATAAAACATTTTATTGTACAAACCGAGTAAAAAGTGTGATGAGTCAACAATTGGTTAAATAACTGTTAACCGAATTAATATAGGCACAGAAATATTGGTAGATTTATCGGGGTGACGTCCCCCATTTCCAATCGTGTTGGGTTAAAAATGGGAATATTTTGAGTATGGTAGGTATCGAGTTATCAATTTTGATAGTCATACACTTGTTGTATTATTTGCTCGTCTACAACAGTACGATTTGTTTAAAAGATAAAATGCTTCGTTTTATGGTAAGTTCGATTGTTGGAAAATATTATTACCATGTTAAAAGAACAGTAGGAAAGGCCACCACCATTGCTTATGGTAATGGATTATGATAAAAAGAATGGTTGTTGAACCATGTTATGGAAATATTGGATATATAAATTCGTTTTTGTGTTATTTGATATATTGGTATAACAATATTTATTATGATTTTTCATGATGATTTATATGGAAGTTTCAATTGCGTTATTTTCATTATATTATAATATATGTACTTATATATGTGTATATATATGTGTGTGTGTATTTATATATATATATATATGTGTGTGTGTGTGTGTGTGTGTGTGTGTTATTTTTAATAAAGAGAACTCACCAACATATGTGTTGACGTTATTTTAATATGCTTTTCAGGTAAGTAAAGGTTTCGATGAGGCATGGAAAGGAGGGCGGTTTGTGTTTGAAAAAAGTTGAAAATGGGATTTTAATAAACTGTGCGATAGCACGTATATAAGACTCTGATAATGTATAAATATTTTATTAAATAAAGGTTAATCTTTTATTTCTTGTTCTATTGTTATTGGCTATCGGCATTTGTCATAACACGAACGACTTAAGTTAAGTCTTCCGCTGTTATAAGTTAAGATTTTCGGGGTGTGACATATACCTTTCGGAAAATATTGTGCAACACCAACGCACTAAACACGTCGAGCTCGATATCCACATTGTTCGAAAAAAGGTTTGACTTGGTACAATTAAATTCCTACACGTTCCTGCCGACTATCAATATGCCGATATATTCACCAAGGGTCTACCGAAGCATCTCTTCCAACGGTTTCGGTCCAGTTTATGCCTTCGTCAACCTTCAACTCAAACTGCGGGAGTGTTAACCAATAATTAGTTGTCACTATTATTGGTGTATCTTTGTATTTTTAAGTTGTTTATACTTATTAGGAATGATTGTATAACCTTAGATATGTCATGTAATCTCTCTTCATATTGTACTATTTATACATTGTACTATTACGGAGAAGATCAACGAAGAATATTGATTCTTATAGTCCAAATAAAAGACCCACTCCTCTAATTCTCCAAGAAATTGATGAGTATATTATGAGGATTAGAAGGAAATTGTGAATCTTTAATGGAGCCATGTGGGGTTCTGTTAAAGATTTGGGGGAAAAGAGGTGGCAAAATGAAATTGAAAATGGTGAAAACGTGTACGGTTTGAGGGTGTTTTTTATCGAGAGACGGAGGTAGAATATGGTGGTGGTCACCGGTGGTTGGATGGTGGGTTGGTGGTGTGGATTTATGGTTAAAGAAAGAAAGAAAGAAAGAGACGTATATCGATGTATTTTTAATTAATTTGGTAAAGTACAAATTTGCCCTCACGTGTAATGCACATGACCCTGATTTAACGAGAAAAACTAACTAGGTTAGGGCTAAAGGACAACCGTTGTTGGATTTGTAAACGTAAATGGTAAAACATATCAATTTTAAACATAAAGGACAATGTGTGAAATTTGATACAAACATAAATGACAATATCTGTAATTCACATTAGGTATTCAAATTGACGTTTATGTTCACCGTGAAAATCGTAAATTGAGGAAATTATTGTTGAATACCAAAAAAGGTACAAATGTCTCTACCTCCTCTAATATATAGTCTCCAAGTGTATTGTGTTATCTTTATGTTTATAATTATTAATTAATAATAATTTTTTTATGTTAGCTTTTTCTTTTTGTTTATATGCTTCCTGTTTTAATAACTCGTGTATTCTCAAAAGAATACAACAAATAATGTTATTAACTATATAACTGTTTATGTTTAAATTGTTAAAAATGTACGATGACTTTGTATTAGCCGGTTTGGGCGACACTTTGGGTCTATTTATAAATACATAGCCATTCAAAACTAATTTTACAACCCAGGTAAATTTTGGTTAGAACCGTTTAAACCCAAAACTAAATTGATAATTTTTCAAAATAATTCGTTATGAATAGATCCCATTTCATTCAAAAATTGTTCTTACTCAAACCGAGTTTGATTCAAACTTATTTTGACTTGTTGCCTAATCCAGTCCGTCGCCCGACCACTATACTTTAACAAACTAATTTAAAAGAAAAGTCATATAAACGGCTTAATTTATTAAATTCGCAATTCATACGTCTTTATTTAAAAAAAAAAACAGATAATTAAAAAGCAATTCATAAAGCAGCAAAAAAAAAATTCGGGATTAAAGAAGTCAGGTAGAAATAGTGTAGTGAAAAAATGATTAAGATAAATGTAGTTTAATCTAAAATAATTGTCTGAATTTAAAATCATAGCAAAACAATCGAGTGTTTTACACTTTTACTTGAGAAAAACCATAATTCTTCACATTTGACTGTCCAAAATAAAAAAAACAAACTCATTCAATACGTTCATAATTAAACCGGTTACTTTTAAGTAAATTATAACCAAACAATCCTTCACATGTTTTGGCTGATGCCAACAGGTTAATAAAATGTCTCCGATCGTACCACGTCTACATGCATTGTAGCGTATTATAAATCTGCAACCAAAACACATCAACACTATACACATAGATTTAAAGTAAACCATACAACAATCCTTAAATTCATCTAAACCGATCCGTCCACAAACAACCCATTACATATAAACCTCCATACCAATATACTTCGACCCCCGACACAACGGGCACATGCTAACCTTACTCTCACACTCTTTACACAAACAAAGATGCTTACACGGCAACAAAAGCATGCAAACCTCGTTCACTTTACACGCCTTACACGTCATCATCTCCTTCATCCCAGTATTATTCTTGCATAGCAGATGAAAATCAATTGCGCGCCCATTGCAACACGAGGCGGTGTCATCTACCTCACTATCACCACACCCTTCTTTACCATCTTTGATGTGTTTGCTGTTGTTGTACACTTGTTCAAGATCATATTGCAAAGTGGTGATTAAGTTTTCATTGTGTTTGGCCCGCTGCTGCCAAGTGCCAGCTTCCATGGCGAGTTGTTCAACTTGTAACTCGAGTTCAATGTTTTTTCTGTTGATGTTTTCAACCTCGGTTTCCTTTTCACGAAGTTTTTGGATGAACTTGTCTTGTACATGTGAGATTAGTTGAAGCTGGTTTGTTTGTACCTTTTCCATAATTGCTTGCCTGAGTCTATCAGCCTTTTTGATACAATATATATTAACGAATCGGTAAAAGTTCGCTTATAAATAAGCCAATAAGGAAAAATGCTGGTATGAGAAACAATGTTGGGTAGGCCTGTAAACGAACTGGACAGACATGAACGAGGGCATGTTCATGTTCTTTCATTTAACTTTAACCGAACACAAACACAAACAAGTGTTTTTGTTCATGTTAGTTCGTTAAGGAAATGAACATGTTTGTGTTTGTCCATGTTCGTTCGTTAAAAATCTCAAAACTGTTGTAGCACAATTAGGCTCACGAGTCACTCGGTAAGTGAAGCCTGGGCTCGGTCTTGTCTACTAAACATGCTTATAGGCTTGAGCATGGGCTTGAGCTCATTTAAGCTTGGTTTAATACGAGCTTTTAATGAGCCAGTCACGAATAGCTCACAAGTGGTTTGGCTCATTTACACCCCTAGTTTTAGCTAACCTATTTAATGGATAATTAGAGGTAACCAGATGGGAACGATCATGTTTCATAAAGAGTTCAGTCAATTTAAATAAAAGTTGAAGCGAGCAGGGTCGGGTTGAGTTGACACAAAAACGCTGATTTGCTCATATTTTTAAACAGTGAATATAATTTGTGTGTTAATTATCATTACAAAACAATATTTAACACACAACTCCAAAAAGGAATTTAAGAGGGTGGTCTCCATTAGAAATACACTATAACTTCTTTTTTTAATTTGACCCTTTTAACATGAGACACAACCCAAAATTGGCCCATTCATAAGTACATGGATTGGAATGCCATAATATATTAATGGATAATGAATTACAGAGATGATGAAATGATGATACAAAGTACACTCAGTTTTAGCATACGAGTAAAACGGGTGCAATTAAACAGTCAGATTTAAATACTGGTGACATCAGCTTACATGCAATAGACTAATAATTTCACATGCAATAGACTAATAATTTCTATGAAAATGCCACAATAGCATTGCGAATGCTTTAGATTGTATAAAATTGAAACTGATGTAAATCTTGACAATAATAAAATGAGCAGACCGGCTAGTCAAGAAAAACCTACTTTAATTATAAGCACTTTAAGAGAGATCAGTGCAACTTTATCATAAAAAATCATGAGTCAACGTGCAATAAGTTGGTGACTTTTACATAGGCGTGCTACACTCAATCCACAGCCTCCTTAAAATCAAATTCACTAATAAAGTGTCGTCTAATTTCAAACAAGAAAAACAAACAGTTGTCATATGTTAAATAACTATCAAAGACTAATTTGGTTCAAGACTTCAACCTCAAAACTTTATATATAATGCAATGACACTATATACCCTATTAAAAGATTGCACCTAACAGAATATTGGCATTTTAAACTGATGTAATGAAATCTAACTGAACACGTAAATGGATTCTTTAACACACAAACATACCTGAATTTTCATGAACCTATCAATCTCAGCATCTTGTCTCCTCAACTCACGCTCAAGTTCATCTTCCACAAGCCCAGCAACAAAAGACGACTCACCAGATGACACCAATCTACCATTGTCAAGAGACAACCCTAAACCAGTTGAAACCGATCGCTGCTGCAAGAAATCAATAGACGATATCTGAGAATTCCCATTATTATTCCCAAACAACTGCTGCTCTCAAGAACACCATTTAACGATGATGCAAAAAATAAAATTCATATGTACTACATGTAAACGTTCATTACATCTACACAAATTAAGACCTGTGTTAAAAAATTGCATATAAAATTTCCAATCCGATTAATATCGAGTTTTCGAACACTAAAAAAAGTAGAAGCAGAGAGATTTAGGGTTTACATTGAGGAATATAGGGAGGTTGATGTAGCTGCAATTGGAGCTTCCATGTTGTTGAATACACCTCTAAACATTACAAAACCACCCTCCAACTTATATTAACAGCAACAAAAAACAAAATCAGAATCAAAATCCCCCATCATCTCTCTGAATCAAATCAAATTCAAAACCCACCAATTCCACAACTACCTTCACCAAAACCCTAGGGGTTTCCTTCTAGGGTGGTTGTGGGTTCAGACATCTGGAGCGTCAAACTAATTAGGGACGATTGAAACTTGTTTCAAGGCTTGAGCAAGGTTATTGGCGATTAGTAGGTATAATGGCTTACCGCAGAATTAAAAACTTTGTTAAAAGAAATTAATAAACTTCATAATTTCTAAGTAGAGGATTACTTAAAAGGTAGCAATTTATAAGCAACTCAAAAGATGATCTTTCCATTGATAAATAGAATGAAAGGTTAATAGAATGGGATGTGAATATGCGGTTTGCGATTGAGATTGAAGGTTGCGATTAGGTTACCACTGAAAAATAGAATAAAAGGTACTTATGATAGGGTTAAATTAATATATATTTCGAAATAATTATTAGCAGTTGCAAAAAACAAGTATAGTGATTATGTACTCTGGAATTTTGGTTCCTCATTAAACTCTTGCTATAGTTAATTTGATATTTGGATTTAAGAATTATAATAATGTTTCTTGTCTCAAAATGTGGTGTCCTACTTACTTTGAAACTTTAAATGTTTAGACACTGTAGTTCAATCTGTTATATAATAATATACAAAGGTAACGTTTTGTATGTTACTATGTATGAATGAGAGGAGGAATGGAATGAATTATTACTATGGAATGAAAAAAAATATGTTTAGTTTGTTTGCATTTTAAACAATCATAAAATTAAACATTCAATATTTTATGAATAAGTCATTTGAATTATAAATACCTGAATTGAGTAGATAAGTGACTTCAAATTAGAAATTGGTGATTACTAATAAGATTAGTAGATAAATTATGTGTTTCAAGTGGTTAATTGATTGAATTTTAAGTGTTTTTGTTTTCCAAATTCTTATAAATGTTTAAATTTGATAAAATATATTTCATATATTTCACTTTCATTATGTTTTATTATCATCATGTAAATAATTATGAATAGTTTTACAATTTTAACGGTCTTTGTCCTAACTTTTTGCCCCCACTCATAATGTTTTGAAATCTTCACATGTGACTGAGCTTGTGGACGAAATCTTCATCGCGGCTCCATTAACCACGTTGTTGCCGATGGAACTTCTTTCTGGCAGCTTGGAGCGAAGAATTCCAATCCAACACCACCAAAAACGATGATATCAGAATCACGGGTATATATATCCATTGAAGGATGTGATTATATCATTAAACCTTCCATATACCCGTCACCATCAGATCAGTTCATCGAACGGTTGCAATCCCCACCCCTGAAAGAGAGATTCTTTAACTTCTCATTGCATTCAATCTCAAAACTCAAACCAAAGGCGAATGCCGAATGCAGCACAGAAAAGATCTCGAGTTACAAGAGCTATCAGTGCTTTTGTGGAGGTGCATAACACAAGCACGGCGGTCCCTACCCGACACTGTAACCATTTGCAAACTCGCAAGTGGTAATGACTAATGAAGCGGTGATTATATTGAACCCACCTTTGCCGGGTGATTATTTTGGTAGCCCGGGGCAACTGCAACATTGGGGGAATTGTTGGCTTGGTTGGGTGGCTTTGAGGTTATATGAAGCGGTCGGGACGGTGGCGGGAGCATGGATGTGGAAGCTTGTCTTTTGCCGGAGTATATGAAAGGTTTGAAATGCGATGAGGAGTTTATAAATGGTCTAAGTGGTGAGATGAAGCATAGGATTAATTTGAAGTCATAAGAGTTTTGTATGTTTGTGTTGGATGCAATTTTGTCTAGGTATCACTGAAGAAAGATTTGTATTCTAGTATACTTTATATGTTTCACATATTTATTAACTTGTCATTTTGTACTTTTATACCCAAGTGCTTCAAATCATACGATATCAAAACCCAAACATTAGATTTATATCACATATAAGAATTCCAAGTGAGTTGGAACATATGAAAGTTATCAAGCAGTTGTGATAGAAAATATAATACATACGTTTTTGGACAAAGGAGCCGAAGTTGACTTACAAAATTAAACATTTATCACTTTCAGCTCTCTTACGAAGCTCCTCGGTCTCCCTTTGGGCTCTCTCTAAAGTCTCCCTCAGCTTACGGATCTCATCATTTGATTTCATTTGAGCAGCTTGAGCCGTCTCTTCAGCCTTCAACCTTGCAAGCTGTTCTTCTGCCAATTGTTGTTCAAGTCTGATGGTTGTTTCCTTCAACCTCGACTCCACCTGTGAAACGATCACACCGTATATCCATTTATTTGCAATACTAGGCTAGAAGCTCATGCACTACACGAGTTGAATAAAGGAAATACCATATAAAGAAAATTTTCTTTTAATTTTGCAAGATGTAAATTCATATATTGTGTGGCAGTGGATAGTTATTTATTAGCTATATTTATATTTGGTCATCTTGAGCCATTTGTCTATAAATGGGGTGCTATGGACCATGTTAGGGTTCTGCATGGGCCATTCAGTTTCGGTTTTTTGGTTTCAATTTAACCATTTGAGCTTGAATTTTTTGGACCGAACCAAAATTTGGTCCAAAATAATGAATGGCCTAAATCATGTTGTTCATCAATGATTAATTGATTATTATACGTTTACGCTAATATAAATTACTTAACATACAAAATGAAAATATGAAAATCCATAAATTCAGTCTGGTTCAGTTTTTCGGTTTCAATTACATGCAAAACCGAACTGAAAATTTTGTTATTTTAAAAAATATAGAACCAAACCGCCGGTTTCTGTTTGGGTTCGGCTATTTCGGTTTCATGCACACCCATAATGGTTATGTTTATCTCAAATGGGCCTGCTAAATTCTTTTAACTATAAGGAATGAGTCAAACTAGTCAAAACTTGCCTGAAGAGTACATTTAATGTATTCAACAAACTCCTAAATGATTTATACAAAATTTTGGATTAAATTTTTAATAACACAAGTTTTGTAATCATCCTTAAGGCATTAATTTTTAGCATAATATGACATGCGGGTCAACCCAATCTGACATGATCTGCCCATAACTATGAGCCTATCAGGGTGATCATCTGATAGGAAATCAATTTATGCAGTTTATTCTTTTTTGAATTGTTTGTGTGTGTCTAACCAAACCGAATTCAACTGAATTATTCGGTTTGGTTTGGTTTGGTTCGGTTATCCACCTAAGCCCATTATTATTCGGTTTTTTCGATTGAATTCGGTTCGGATAAGCAAGATATGGGAAACCGAAAACCGAATAGAAAACTGAATTCACAATTCAGTTCGGTATCCAATTAAACCGGTTGTTATCCGGTTTATTCATTTAAATTCGGTTCAGTTATTCGAATAAGCAAGAGTTGTGGAACCGAAAACCAAATTCACAAATCGGTTCAGTTATCTGATTAATCTAGTTATTACTCGATTTACTCGATTAAATTCGGTTCAGTTATCCAAAGATGCAAGATTTTGGGGAACCGATAACCGAACCCAAAAACCGAGTTTGCAAACCTGTTCAGTTGATTTTCAATTAATGTGCAAACCAGTGAAAAATCAAAATGACAGTAAACTGCAAAGATACCATTTCAGTTATTCTTTTGAGTTGCTCTTCATATGATTTATGCATCTGTTCTGTGAGCTCAGATATCTCCTGTTTTGTATATCCCTGCAACGATTGAACTTCTTCGGTTTGTTCATGAAGCTTCAAAGTCCCTCTCTGTCAAGTAAATGTACAATTTGGATTAAAAAAATATTCTTAAAAATGATAATAAAAAATGACATTATTCACCTTCAATTCACTAAAAATCTCATCGGTGTATGGTTTCCCGTTATTCTTGGTCAACACCATGTTGACCAGAGACAGAAGTTCTTGTACTTGTTGTGTTTTCTTGTTCTTATCTTTTGTCCTGTTATCAAAAACGACATATCTATCCCCACACAAGCTAAGGGTTTCCTGAACCGATAGTTGAATTTTAATTAGTCAATAGTTTCCACTTTCCAATAGGAAAAATAAACTCGTGAATAATACCATTTTCAATTTCCAAAACTACCCCCAATTGATGGCATGTAGGGGTGGCGATCGTGTCGGGTTAACCGATTTTGGGTTAAATTTACGAATCTGAACGCGGCCTTACATGTGTCAACCGTCAATAAGTCAACCTGAATCTAGACACTTAAAATCGTGTACTTGGAACACGACACGTATAACTCATTTATCTGAACGAGTCAAATGAGTTGACAATTTGTAAAAATGCCAGTGAGTTGTAAATAAGTTATAATCAAGTTGTAAACAAGTTAAAATGGTCATAAACCGGTTGGCGGGTGGTAATAAATTGATCAAAGTTATAATCAAGTTGTATACAGGTTAAACGGGTCATAAAGAGGTTGGCGGGTTGTAGTGAATGGATTAAAGTTATAATCAAGTTGTAAACAGGTTAAATGAATCATAAACAGGTTAGTGGGTAATGGGTTATGGGTTGTATTAAATTGGTTAAACGGTCATAAATGGGTTGGCCTTTAACATATGCCTTTTGTTTTTACTTTTATATTCTAATTTTAGATTGGCGTGTCAAACCAGTTTAATTAAACAGGTTATATAGGAGACAAGTCAACCCGAACACGACACGTTTTACTAAACAGTTTAAACATGTAATCCGATCACGACATGTTTATTAAACGGTTTAGAAATGACAAGTGAAACCCAAAGACTGATTATTTTTGAACACAACATGTTTATTAAACGGTTATACAGATGTAAAGTATAGTCACCCCTACAGCCTACTTTATGGAGAAAACAGGTAAAAGAAAAAATTAATTATTGGCTGATGATTAGTATATAATAAGTTTGAAAATGAAAATAAAAAATAGCAAGATATTGTGTATTAACGTGCACCTTTAATGATACAGGACAGTCGTCTAAGAACTCTTCCAAAGTTTGTTCATTCTCCTCAAGTTCATCTCCACCAGTAAAAACGACAATCATATAATCATTAATTTTGCTCCCAAACAAAGTCCTCAAACTACTTATTGCAGCTTCTTCTTCTTTTGAAAACCGGTTCCGAACTGTGAGGACAACAAGAACCGCGTGGATACCATCCCTCGCCATATTTATGCATTTCACAATCTCTTTTCCAATATACTCAGTATCAACAGAAGAATCAAACAATCCTGCATTTGTGTTAGCCGTTAGCAGAAACATCCCATAATTATTATTGCGCTACTTCAAAACTGTAACTTAATAATAATAATAAAAATGTTTTATACCAGGAGTATCAATGACATTAAGCATCTGTCCATCTTCGAGGACGGCGGTCCTGATCTCGGAAGTAGTGGTGACACCGGCCGAGCTGGCCTTGGAAAGAAAGTCTTTCTTTCCAAGGATGCTATTACCGGTGGCACTCTTGCCGTTACCGGTCCTTCCAACCAAAACAAGTGTTCGCAGGGCATTCAAAAGAGGTGATACTGATGTGAACTCCCAGTCATCATCAACTGAACTTCCACCCATCCTGTCTCTAACCCTAACCTTTTAAACCAACTCACTCACAATTATCATAAATCAATCAATCAATAGTGATAGATGTAAACCCTAACTTGCAAATACAACTATTATTATTATTATAATTATTGAACAACAAGGTACCTGATTCGCCGATCGAATGTGTATTTGAGGTTTAAGATGAATGAATGGGACTCAATATATTATTATTATTATTATTATTATTATTATTATTATTATTAATTGAGAAGAAGAAATCATAATTCTGGTCAAATCGGATAAGAGACCAAGATTTTGCGTGGTGAGCGGAACACAAACTTAATGGATTTACACGTAATTTTTACCAAAACTAGGAAAAGATTATAATGATAAAACCTTTTTTTTAAGTTATAAATAATTAAGACCATCTTCAACACAAAGTTTTGTGACTTGGATTGACATGTTTGTTTAGTTTCAGGTGGGATGAGTAAGTGTGAATTCTGGATGCGAGCGGACGGGGTTCATTTGGGGTCGTGTGTGCAACGTTTAAAAATAAAATATATTTTTTTTAACTTTTAAACGTTCAACAAATAAAAAGTATTGACTAAATAATTTTTAAAATATGCAACGACTAGTTCCAAATATAAGGTACATTTTTTATAAAAAAATGACTATTATAAATAAGAATTTCCAGAACCTGGTTTATTAAAAGAATAATTTTGTGATTAAAAAAAATATAATTACAATTTGTTCTGTAAGCATAGTCAATTGATAGATCGGATTCTTTAATAAATTCACTTTCACTCACTATCCTTTGAAAGTTAAAGTGCCGCGTATTTTGTCCTTTTGATTAATGTTTATCCGAAAACCCGGGCATGCCATGTATCAACCATGTAGGCCATTTTGGTAATTTCACTTCTGCTCATTTATGATTAAAAAATATATTAAATATATTATTAAAAAGCTAAAGAATATATATTAAAGACTTTCATGGGCACAATGTGCATCCGCCCATAAATCACAAGGACACAAAAGGATATTAGATATTTGGTAAGTGATGCTATAAACATATGAGGATATGAAAGAGAATCAATTATGTTTGGATCACTTGCAAATCTTGTCCTTTAACTTCAACAAATGCATTAAGTGTCACTAAAGTTCATAGATTGTCGCACTTTTCATCATGTGAACCTTAGAGACGTCCAATTTGCTTATTGAAGTTAGAGGACATGATCAGCAGTGGACCGCATAAATAAATTATGTAATTTGTAAATTTACTCTATAAAAAAGTTATTTAAATATCCAGCGACTGACATACAAAAAGCAATGTGCATTATTGTCGCGAGTTAAGACTATCATAGTGTCACACCCCACCCAGACTAGGGTACTTAAAGTGATCAATCAGCACAGACTTTCAACGGAAACGTAAGCTTATTTAAAAACTAAAAAAATTTGTTACATGTCTAACTATTACACATAATACAAAACATAATGGTAATAGGATCAAACGTCTAAACTTTTCCAACACTTAGCATCTAACTCCATGCCCTTATTTATCAACCTGTAAAACATGTTCGGGTAAAAATACGTCAGCACAGGGCTGGTGAGTCACATAAACCGACATATTTAATAAACTGATACTAAAATAATTTTATTGATCAAGTATGAGCTCATTGCATGTCATGCCATAATTATAACCCGTCTGTTTCACGTTAAAGTCGGGTCAACATTATATATTTGCACATACAGACTTTACACGAGTCTACTACTGTATTAAGTGCATGTCCCCTCGGGGAAATATAATGATTACTATAATATATATAACACCTTGGGTGCCACACCATATGCATCATGCAAATACATGATCAATCACAGTCCAAATAGTTTTATGAGCATGTATCAGAGTTTTGAAAGTAGTTAAGTAACTTACTTGAACAGATTTTCTTCAGTTACTTTGGCTCTTCCCAGTACAACTGGAATCTATGATTTAATATACTAGTTTACTTATGTCACACCCCAACCTACGGCGGAAATGTCGGGACATGAACTGTTGGTTCACAGCTCATCAGGCATTAACATACAATATTAGTGACAATATCTAATTATTTTATTAAATTCAAATCACATACACATTATTCAAAAGAGATTACAAATAAAGACAAAACAAATATAATAGTAACATCTTGTATTTTTATTAATAACCTAAAAGCCAAATAAATTAAGTTTATTAATAACTTGAACCATCCAAGATAAACATCATGCAATATGCGTGAAAATAAGATAGTTTGTCAACAACACATGTTGAGTAACTAATCACCAGTTTTTTATAATAAATATATTATATGAAATATGGAAATCAATATAATGAGTATCAACAATTAAATGAAAGCATGTCATTAGTGTCGCCTGACCATTGCCTTGCGAATTGTGCTTTGGCTACTAAGATGAAAGAAATACAAATAATTATGTTGGTTGACCATTGCCTTGCGGGCTTTGGCTACTGAGACGGCGTATGATCATACTTTAATGTGATTATGATGGACCACTCCGAATACGATAAACAAATAAATGAGCAAGTAAACAAATAACACGTAAGCATTCAATTGATCAATAACACAATATTTGAGATTTGCAATTGAGATAGTATTATGGTTAATATAATATGGTATGCATAAATTCCCCAAAAGGTTTAAAATCTGTAATTTATGGGAGTGATTACTTACCTTGATAATTAAACGAGTAAACCGTGAGATAAAATAAATGAGAAAGGTTAGCACATGTATTCTGATCCAAATAGACCTGAGACATATAAAAAAAGAGTTAAAATAAAAATCAAGAACATAGCCGATGGAATTAATCCAAACGGATGTATAGAACTCTGGTTATGATATTTTTAATAAATAAGCGAGCAAGTACTAAACATAATTCGAACTGCGATTCGGGAGTTGGGTTTTAGTCAGTACAATCAAAATCTCAAAATAAACATAAAAGTCTTCTGGCCTGAAAGCTAATTTTAATAGAGAAATCGAATAGTCAAATATTTTGACTATTATGCCCTAAAATGGACCGGCGAGCAATTGACCGAAAAAAGCCCATCAATCAGTAAAATTGATTGAGTGATTTTGTTAGTTAGATAAAAACAAACTTTTTCATGAAGCAAACTTACCCGGAAAGATTATGGAACAATGAGAAATCACGAGTCAAAGGGTTTTGAAGCATAAAAGTCAAACCGTATAATGAAAATTCCTGAAGAAAACACCATGAAACATTATGCATAATTTTTTAAGATGTGGGGGCTGAGTTTGCATAGGTATTTTGGGTTTCTTGATAGGTTGGTTATAATAATAAAAGTCAGAGTTCGTTTATTTGGTAAATGGGGTCGAACAGGAAACGATATAATCAATTAATGACAAAATCAGGTATAATAACCTAGGATTTCGTTTGTAATCATAGGGGAACGAATTTGAATGTAAGGCCCCGTTACCGGTAACCCTACTTGCGTGTTGGATTTACTCATAAACACAGTTCTAAATATCAGAGTTAATTAAAAACTTTACGCGGAATATAAAACTTTCATAAAACATTACATATCAATTCATAATCATGTCTTTAAACATTCCTCTTGTCTTTCAAAATCAAAACGTAACTTATAAAACATATCGGATCTTCAGATGCCAGGCTTTAGTCTTCTGCCATGTGTCCTCCACTCAAGCCAGCTGTCTCATCCTACTCACCTGCGTGCATACTAAAAGTCAGCTACGCTGAGTGAGTTCTAGTTAATCATACACTACCATACAATACCTTGTTACATACATACGTACTTAACCTCATAACTTTCTTTTATACACACATAAGTACTCATACCTTCATTCTTACTTACATACTTTCTTTCTTACTTACATACTTTCTTTACATTCATAATCATACGTTTTAAAGAGCCTTTCGCCCTATAACCTCACAGATATTATAAGGGTCTGGTCCCTAACGTCACAGATATTATAAGGGTCTGGTCCCTAACATCACAGATATTATAAGGGTCTGGTCCCTAACATCACAGATATTATAAGGGTCTGGTCCCTAACATCACAGATATTATGAGGGTCTGGTCCCTAACATCACAGATATTATTAGGGTCTGGTACCCTTTTCGTAACCATACAACCATACAACCGTCATTTCCTTCTTTTATTAACTTTATTACGTTCATACACATAAACATACTTGCCATATTTATAACGTTGCAACCTGACAGTACGTGCAATATCCGAAGATCGTTCACGAACCATCAAGCAATCATTCATACATATCACATATATCGCATATGGCTTTATAACGTTACAACCTGACAGTACGTGCAATATCCGAAGATCGTTCACGAACCATCAAGCAATCATTCATACATATCACATATATCACATATGGCATACACTTATCACTTAGGATAAATGTATTAACAACACATCAAGTATGCACACAGCCCCGAAAACATAACAAGGAATGGGGCTAGAAACTCACCTGGATCCTGTTACGCTCGCCGTTGATCGTAATTCCTTTCTTTAACTGGGCTCGGCTAACTGTATAATATTTACACATATCAATTAACTACTGCTACTCGTTTGTATTTCTATCTATATATGACCCACAACGAACGGGGGTCCGGGGGCAGCGCCCCTGGCAGCGGGGTTCTAGGGGCGGCAGCCCCTAGCGGGGTCCAAGGGGCAGAGCCCCTGGCTGGGGTTAAGCTGCCAGGTCAGCTTGGAAAAATTTTATTTTCGATAACTGCCTTAACACATTTTCCATTAGGTTTTTAATTTATTTTATAGACGAACTTCGCTTCAGGCGAAGTTAAACCTTAGGCGAACTTGGAAACAGCTTGGTTCTGGCTTGATTCGATCGAATAGGAACACGTTCGATCGAATAGGAACACGTTCGATCGAATAGGAACACGTTCGATCGAATACAACACGTTCGATCGAATAGGAACACGTTCGATCAAACAGGAACACGTTCGATCGAATACAACACTCATTCGATCGAATACAAAACTCATTCGATCGAATGAGTTGGAGACCATTCGGTTGCTTCCCTATTCGGTCGACTGGACTTGTTCGATCTACGCATTCGATCGAATGGACTGATTCGATCGACTGGTTCGATCGAATGAGTCTGATTCGACTCCTTCAAGCTGGGCGACGGAGAAACCCACGGGTTTTCCAGATTTTCCAGATTTTTGACCCAAAATCGAAGTTTTTGACATGGAAATGCTCGGGATTGAAAGGGCTATCGATTCCTAGTACTTTTAAGCACAAAAGCTTGCATTTTGACACCAAAACAAGGCGGTTTTTGACCCGAAAACTCAAGTTACGAAAATGGGAGTTTTTGCTCGATTTGAGGTCGAAAATGGTTATGAAAACGGATGATTTTCGAGAGGGACTTACCAAAAACGATTAGGAACAAGATTGTGGACTCGGATTTGTGATTTGAGAACTTTCTCTCTCTAGCTTCTCTCTCTAGAAATGAGAGTGTTTGGGTGGGTGTAAGTGAAGGAAGATGGTGAAAAATGGTGGAAGTGTCAAGAACTTTCGTTTATATACTACGGGTTTGGTTAGGCTCGGGTTGGCTTCCTACGGGTCGAGACAGGCCGAGTTCATAAAATAACTAAGCCCAAGACCCGTTCCTTACTCGACATTAAATAACTAAAACGTGAAATTACTAAACATAACTTTCTTTTATTTATCAATATAAAAATTTTAGGATGTTACAAGTCTTCCTCCCTTAAAGAGGTTTCGTCCCCGAAACCTAACTATTACATAAACAAACTAGGGTAAAACTTGCGCATCTCATCCTCGACTTCCCAAGTAGCATCAGATCCCTTGCGGTGCTTCCATATCACTTTGACCAAGGGTATAATCTTGTGACGAAGCTGCTTCTCCTTGCGATCAACGATCTTTATCGGTTGCTCGATGTAGTTCAATTGTTCATCAACCTCGATGTCCATTAAGGGCACGTGAGACGTGTCATCAGCTAGACACTTCCTCAGATGAGAAACATGGAAGGTTGAATGAATTCCTTCTAACTCATCGGGTAAATCCAGTTTGTAAGCTACTTCACCCACACGTTTTACAATCTTGAACGGTCCAATGTACCTCGGACTCAACTTTCCTCTTTTCCTAAAACGGATAATCCCCTTCCAAGGCGAGACCTTAAGCATCACATAGTCGCCAACGTTAAACTCAATTGGTCGTCGCCGCTTATCCGCATAAGACTTTTGTCTGTCTTGAGCGGCTTTCATTCTTGCTTTGATCTGATCGAACTTTGAAGACGTTTCTTGAACCACTTCTATACTTCCCATTTCCTTCTGACCAATCTCACCCCAACACACCGGGGTTCTACATCGTCTACCGTATAGCATCTCAAACGGTGGCATACCAATACTCGAATGGTAACTGTTGTTATAGGAGAACTCTGCCAGATGCAGATGATCATCCCAACTTCCACCAAAATCTAAAACGCAAGCACGTAGCATATCCTCAAGGGTTTGGATCGTCCTTTCAGACTGTCCATCGGTTTGAGGATGATACGCCGTACTGATGTTCAACCTCGTCCCCATAGCTTCATGAAAGTTCTTCCAGAACCTCGAAGTAAACCGTGTATCCCTATCAGACACGATCGATAACGGTACTCCATGCTTGGTTACAATTTCTTTAATGAACAAGCTTGCTAACGTTTCTGACGAGATGGCCTCTCGTATGGGCAGAAAATGAGCACTCTTGGTCAAACGGTCCACAATCACCCAGATGGTATCATGATGCTTAGCTGTACGAGGTAGCTTAGTTATGAAATCCATGGTGATGTGTTCCCATTTCCACTCAGGTATCTCTAGCGGTTGCATCTTCCCATAAGGCTTTTGGTGCTCGGCCTTGACTTGTAAGCAAGTTAAGCACTTACTAACATAATCCACTACATCACTCTTCATTCCTGGCCACCAGTAATCTCTTTTCAAGTCTTGGTACATCCTTGTAGCTCCAGGATGGATTGAGTACCTTGACTTATGAGCTTCATCTAAGATTCGACTTCTAAGATCACCATGGCGTGGAATCCACATACGGTCAAATCTAGTTTTAACTCCATGAGTGTTTTCCATCAACTCATCTTGCTGGCCATAAATCCTTTCTTTCTTTACTAACCCTTCGTCTACTAACACTTCTGACTGCACTTTGATGATTTCTTCAAAAAGACTTGAGTTCATGATCAACTTGTATGACTTCACTGTTGCAAGGACTTCCTCATTCTTCCGACTTAACGCATCAGCGACCACGTTAGCTTTACCGGGGTAATACTTAATCTCACAGTCGTAATCCTTTATCAATTCTAACCATCTTCTCTGCCTCATGTTCAGTTCTTTCTGCTCGAAGAAGTACTTTAAACTCTTATGATCTGTATAGATAGTACACTTAGTGCCGTACAGATAATGCCTCCATATCTTAAGAGCATGCACTACAGCTGCTAACTCCAAATCATGCGTCGGGTAAGTACTCTCATGGACCTTCAACTGTCTAGACGCGTAGGCTATCACCTTCCCTCGTTGCATCAACACGCAACCTAACCCTTGATGCGAGGCATCAGCACAAACAACAAAATCCTCATCACCATCGGGTAAAGTAAGGATTGGAGCTTGCGTGAGTCTCTTCTTCAATTCTTCAAAGGCTTCCTCCTGAAACTTTCCCCAATTGAATACTATCGTCTTACGGGTCATACCGGTCAGCGGTGCGGCTATCTTGGAGAAACCTTCGATGAATCTCCTATAGTAGCCAGCTAACCCTAGGAAGCTTCGTATATCAGTCGGATTCTGCGGAGTCTTCCAATTCGTTATCGCTTCAATCTTAGCTGGGTCCACGGTAATCCCCTCCGGATTAACCACATGACCTAAAAATTGCACTTCCCTTAACCAGAACGCGCACTTCGAAAACTTGGCGTACAACCTTTCTTTCTTCAGAACTTCCAATACCTCTCTCAGATGCTCGGCATGGTCAGACTCACTCTTTGAATAAATCAATATATCATCGATGAAGACGATAACCGACTTATCCAACATCGGTCGACACACCCTATTCATCATGTCCATAAATGCTGCAGGAGCATTTGTTAGACCGAATGACATTACAAGGAACTCGTAGTGTCCATACCGCGTTCGGAACGCTGTTTTAGGGATGTCTACCTCTTTCACCTTCAGCTGATGGTAGCCTGATCTGAGATCTATTCGTGAGAACCAACTCGAACCTTGCAGTTGGTCAAACAGATCGTCAATCCTAGGCAAGGGGTATCTATTCTTTACCGTAAGCTTATTCAACTCACGATAGTCTATGCACATTCTCATACTTCCATCCTTTTTCTTCACAAACAAAACCGGTGCGCCCCACGGAGAAACACTCGGTCTGATAAAACCCTTGTCGAGGAGTTCTTGCAGTTGGGTCATCAATTCCTTCATCTCGGACGGTGCTAGACGGTAAGGCGCCTTCGCGACGGGCTGGGCTCCTGGTACTAGATCTATCTGAAATTCTATCTCTCGCTCAGGTGGCAACCCCGGAAGATCCTCAGGGAATACTTCTGGGTAGTCGCGCACAATAGGAACATTCTTCATTTCTTTCGTCTCGGCCGTAGCGTTGACAACATACGCCAGGTAGGCACCGCACCCTCGCCTTAACAAACCCTCGGCTTTTATCATCGAAATGACATTAAGCCCATAACTCTCCTTATCACCACAAACCGTCACCGCACTACCATCCAATGACTTTAACCTTATCATCTTACTTTTACATACTATCTGAGCCTCAAACTCCGACAACCAATCCATACCCAAGACTACATCGAACCCTCCTAAGGCCATAACATACAAAGTAACAGGGAACTCATGTCCCTCTAACTCTATCTTACAATTCTTCACCATTTTTGTTATTTTCACCGAAGTGTCACTTGCGGTTTCTACTACGAAAGTTTCAGACACTCGGCAGCCTTTCATTTTAGCTAGTTTACTAAACGTCGTAGCTACAAAACTTCTATTCGCACCAGAATCAAATAATACAGAAGCGGAAACATCGTTCACTAGAAACGTACCTGTGACGACATCCGGAATCTGCCTGGCTTGTTCCTGGGTCAGCATGTAGGCTCTAGTTCTGGGCCTAGCTTGATCGGCATCCTTCTTTCCACTACCTCCAGCTACACCTTCAGTGCACTCCCTTGACATATGGCCTGTCTTGCCACATTTGTAACATGCTGGCTTCGCACTGCACTCATTGGCATAATGCCCTACCTTCCCACACTTATAACAGGCATTCGACCCCATTCTGCATTCTCCACCATGAGCCTTTCCACATTTGAGACAAACATTAGAACTTTTACCCCACTTGCACTCACCACCATGCCTCTTTCCGCAGGTCTTACACGATCTCTTCTCCCACACTTTCTGTTTCTTATCCCTGGAGTTCCATAACTGAGTACCGGGTCGTTTAGCAGGAGTGACCCCTTTCTTCTCTTTCTCTTCGTCCCTTTCCACCCCATCATTCGCGGCCACGTCAGCATAGACCATTTCCGCGAGTCCAACAGCCGAATCAAAAGTAGCAGGTTGAACCGCCCTGACTAACATGCGGACCTTTTGTGGCAACCCCCTCACATAACACTTGATTCTCTTGACTTCAGTGTCAACCATGTCAGGCACCAACCTAGATAGTCGGTTGAACTCCGTGGTATACTCACGATGCGTCATCATACCGGCTTTTAAATTCTGGAACTTCATCTCCGTTCTTTCAACCTCGGCATCTGCACAGAACTTCTTCATTACCAACTCTTTCAAATCTTCCCACTTCATCCCTTTGATCTCTTCACGGGTCTTCCTCTGCTCCACACTCTCCCACCAATACATAGCCTCATCTACGAATGACTGAGTAGCATAGCCCACAGCTTGGTCGGGACGGCATTCGCTAATGCGGATAACCTTGTCCATAGCGGTTAACCACTGGAGAGTAGCGATTGCGTCTCCTAAACCAGTCAGCTTAGGCGGGTCACAACCTTTGAAGGACTTATAGCTGCACCCACCTTGTCCTCCTCTCCTATCATCGACTTTCACAGACTTATCCCCACTCGAGGCCCCTCTTTCACCTTCCCCATCCTTTCTACCATCACCACCCGCCCCTCCAGCAGTTCGTTCACGGCTTCCAGCAGATCCTTCGGGATTCAGGTTCTTCACAGCAGCAACTACAGCCTGAACAATGGCTGCTTGAACTGCAGGACTAAGTTGAACTTCCTCGTTGTTGTTCTGGTCTCCTCCAGCTGCGCTTCCTTCATCTTCGGTGTGGGAAGCTTCTTCTACCGAGGGTTGCCGGACAAGACGAGGCCTGCCACGACGTCCAGTGCGACCCCCAGCTTCAACAAATTCTCCAGCTCCAGCCATCAGTATCCTATATGAGAAAACACAAACATCATCACTCAAGGAACTATCTAGTACAAGGATAGTAAGGCTAACAGGTAATAACAGTGGCCAGTTGTGATTAGCTGATCACGTTACTTTCCGTGTCATATACACTTCCCTTTATGAGTCTATTTGTGCTGGTTCTACTTAAGCAGTTTGTCAATTTAAACAGTCAATTATTCCTATCCCTATCGTTCACATATCCTTCCTTTCTCATTAATATATATCATTTAATCATACACCTTACCTTCACTGATCTTGCTTGAGCGACACATGGCATTCTTGAACTGGCATCTTCTTTCCTTTCTTACTTAAATCCCATTCTCTGTTCGAGTCTAAGCATGTAGGATGCTTAAATCTCTCGAACTTTGCTCTGATACCAACTTGTAAGGCCCCGTTACCGGTAACCCTACTTGCGTGTTGGATTTACTCATAAACACAGTTCTAAATATCAGAGTTAATTAAAAACTTTACGCGGAATATAAAACTTTCATAAAACATTACATATCAATTCATAATCATGTCTTTAAACATTCCTCTTGTCTTTCAAAATCAAAACGTAACTTATAAAACATATCGGATCTTCAGATGCCAGGCTTTAGTCTTCTGCCATGTGTCCTCCACTCAAGCCAGCTGTCTCATCCTACTCACCTGCGTGCATACTAAAAGTCAGCTACGCTGAGTGAGTTCTAGTTAATCATACACTACCATACAATACCTTGTTACATACATACGTACTTAACCTCATAACTTTCTTTTATACACACATAAGTACTCATACCTTCATTCTTACTTACATACTTTCTTTCTTACTTACATACTTTCTTTACATTCATAATCATACGTTTTAAAGAGCCTTTCGCCCTATAACCTCACAGATATTATAAGGGTCTGGTCCCTAACGTCACAGATATTATAAGGGTCTGGTCCCTAACATCACAGATATTATAAGGGTCTGGTCCCTAACATCACAGATATTATAAGGGTCTGGTCCCTAACATCACAGATATTATGAGGGTCTGGTCCCTAACATCACAGATATTATTAGGGTCTGGTACCCTTTTCGTAACCATACAACCATACAACCGTCATTTCCTTCTTTTATTAACTTTATTACGTTCATACACATAAACATACTTGCCATATTTATAACGTTGCAACCTGACAGTACGTGCAATATCCGAAGATCGTTCACGAACCATCAAGCAATCATTCATACATATCACATATATCGCATATGGCTTTATAACGTTACAACCTGACAGTACGTGCAATATCCGAAGATCGTTCACGAACCATCAAGCAATCATTCATACATATCACATATATCACATATGGCATACACTTATCACTTAGGATAAATGTATTAACAACACATCAAGTATGCACACAGCCCCGAAAACATAACAAGGAATGGGGCTAGAAACTCACCTGGATCCTGTTACGCTCGCCGTTGATCGTAATTCCTTTCTTTAACTGGGCTCGGCTAACTGTATAATATTTACACATATCAATTAACTACTGCTACTCGTTTGTATTTCTATCTATATATGACCCACAACGAACGGGGGTCCGGGGGCAGCGCCCCTGGCAGCGGGGTTCTAGGGGCGGCAGCCCCTAGCGGGGTCCAAGGGGCAGAGCCCCTGGCTGGGGTTAAGCTGCCAGGTCAGCTTGGAAAAATTTTATTTTCGATAACTGCCTTAACACATTTTCCATTAGGTTTTTAATTTATTTTATAGACGAACTTCGCTTCAGGCGAAGTTAAACCTTAGGCGAACTTGGAAACAGCTTGGTTCTGGCTTGATTCGATCGAATAGGAACACGTTCGATCGAATAGGAACACGTTCGATCGAATAGGAACACGTTCGATCGAATACAACACGTTCGATCGAATAGGAACACGTTCGATCAAACAGGAACACGTTCGATCGAATACAACACTCATTCGATCGAATACAAAACTCATTCGATCGAATGAGTTGGAGACCATTCGGTTGCTTCCCTATTCGGTCGACTGGACTTGTTCGATCTACGCATTCGATCGAATGGACTGATTCGATCGACTGGTTCGATCGAATGAGTCTGATTCGACTCCTTCAAGCTGGGCGACGGAGAAACCCACGGGTTTTCCAGATTTTCCAGATTTTTGACCCAAAATCGAAGTTTTTGACATGGAAATGCTCGGGATTGAAAGGGCTATCGATTCCTAGTACTTTTAAGCACAAAAGCTTGCATTTTGACACCAAAACAAGGCGGTTTTTGACCCGAAAACTCAAGTTACGAAAATGGGAGTTTTTGCTCGATTTGAGGTCGAAAATGGTTATGAAAACGGATGATTTTCGAGAGGGACTTACCAAAAACGATTAGGAACAAGATTGTGGACTCGGATTTGTGATTTGAGAACTTTCTCTCTCTAGCTTCTCTCTCTAGAAATGAGAGTGTTTGGGTGGGTGTAAGTGAAGGAAGATGGTGAAAAATGGTGGAAGTGTCAAGAACTTTCGTTTATATACTACGGGTTTGGTTAGGCTCGGGTTGGCTTCCTACGGGTCGAGACAGGCCGAGTTCATAAAATAACTAAGCCCAAGACCCGTTCCTTACTCGACATTAAATAACTAAAACGTGAAATTACTAAACATAACTTTCTTTTATTTATCAATATAAAAATTTTAGGATGTTACATTGAACACATTATAACGTCATATGACTTATCTTGCGGCTTAAGTTTATTGATTTTTGGCAAAAGTAGTCTCTGTACTTCTATAAACACGATTTTTTGCCGTTTTATGGGTTTTTAAGAGTTGTTTGACGAGTTTGAAAGTTATGAGAGTGTAAACTAAGTTAAACAAAGTTAATGCCAATAAATACAAGTTTTTAATAATACGAAATATCCGAATTACAATCCCGAGTCAGGTAAACGAATACGAATACAAATACGAAAAATCCGAAATGTTACAACTTTTGATGTGGTCTAAATTATATATATATATATATAGGGAGAGGATCATGAGAGAACTCCATTTTATGGAGAGAACTAGAAAACTAATAATGAAGTATTTTTAATTTAATTAAAAAAATATTTTTAAATTTTTTTTTCTTTCATCCTTCTTATATGTTGTTATACTTCACCACAGAAAACTAAAACTAAAAAAAACAAAAAAAATAAAAAAAATTTAACGAGTAATGCATACATGCAATACACCGACTTTTTTTTATAATGCATATGTGCAATAGTGTGCATTTTGATATTTGAAATAGTGTTGAATAGCATATATATAGTTGTTTGTATTGTTTATTTGCAATAGTGTTATATTATATACAAAAATTAAAAAAAATCGATATAGTGTATATGTACATTAGTGTTGTATTACATATATGCGATAATTTGTTTTGCATACAATTATTAGTGTCGTATTTGCATATATTCAATAGTGTGTATTGGATAATGCAATTGTGTTGTATTGCAATAAAACACTATTGTATATATGCAGTAGGCATTAATGCACATATGCACTACAGTACTACACCGACAAGTTGTTTTTTTTTTTTGTTTTTTTAGGGTCAATATCATCTTATTAGAATGAGGAAAGAAAAAAAATCAAAAAATAATTTTTTTTAAAATAGTTAAAAATAATTCTTTACTAGTTCTCTAGTTCTCTCTTTAAGAGGAGTTCTCTCTAGATCCCACCCTATATATATATATATATCCAAAATATATTTCCTACATATTTGAGTTGTTTTAAGTTAGTTTTTATTGAATAATATTTCAAGTGGCTCATATTTTGATTTAAAAAGTTACAAGTGACAGCATCTAAATTGGAGTCTATTATTAAATTTATGATCAACGGCTGAATTGTTGAATAGAACTATTATGATTATCACTATTATTAGTTGTTCATCTCATGACTAAATTGTCTAACTTAAAAATGATAACACGCATTTAAAAATAGTAAAAAAAAAGAGAATTATTTAATATGAATCTTGAAGTTACAAAATTACATAACAAATGTTCTGTTTGTTTTGTCCAGTGACCACGAGAAGAAAATGTATTCTTTAATTGATGGATCATCCACTGGCCCACTAAAAGAAGCATGGGGCCACCTCAAAAGTAATAAAAAATGGTCGTAGGTTATCTGGGGATATACATATTTTTGACGACTGAAAAAGAGATACGACTTTCGATCGCAATTAGTGAGGCAGGGAGCAAATTAAAGACCAAAAAAGGTGAGTTGGATATATAGCCAGAAGGGAAGTTCCCAAGGAAACTCTATAGATATTTGATAATTATATCTAGCTTGTCAAATCTCATCTATTTTTGCAGGAAGTTTGATTTCAAAGGCAAAATGACAGCTGTGAACTTATCACAACCGCCATTTTGGGGCAATTGTTAGGGCACGAAAATTTGACACTGTGGATACGTTATCTTGGCATATTTCTGGATCAGTTATCCTTAGAATATGTTCCAGATTCTGTCAGGATCAAGGATCCTCAGCAATTGGTATTACTAACGATTGTTTCTCATGTGTAGGTTAATGTTTGATAGGTATAAAGGCTATAGGATGTGGTATACCATATATTTCGCTACAAGGCACCTGCATCACGTGGTCAAATGGTTGTAACACGTTTAGTGAGGGTAATGGCGGATTTATAGGACTTCTTGTTGAGTCACAAATAACTGAGTGCTGAGGATATGTTATTCTTGAAGACGTGTCTGGATCAATTATCCTTCTGAAGAGTTCCAGAGCTATGCCAGGATCAAGGATCCTCAGTAATTGGTGTTTTTAATGGTTGTTTCTTATATGAAGGTAGATATTTATCAAGTGCAACGCCTCTAAGACTCAGTCTACCACCTATTTCGCTACTGGATGGCTATTGGCACGTGGTCAAAGGTCGTGGAGCGGCTAGTGGAAGACTTCCGGATAGTTAGGAAATATTGTTAGTGATATTTTCTTATTTATTTGAGCTATGATCGAGTAGGAAACACATGTACCATCACACACACTCTAGAGCAGAAACAATTACTCTCTCTATTCACTAGCTTATTGTTGTAATCTCGATCATATACTCCACAACGATTGTAATACCTTTTACCATTAATAAACTTGACGGTGATAGTTTTCACCGTCCGGGGGTTTTTTGTGCCGGAGATCACGATAATCACATACTCATCGACCAAAGGTTACCTTGTTGATCCTTGATCGAAAGGACTTAATCAACGATTACTTAGTTAATCCTTGATTGAAGAGATTTGACCAAAGATTACCTTGATAAGTTTTGACCGAAGTAAGACTATCTTGGTTAAGGGCTTTTTCCCTCGTGATCAAACCTTTGTGTTCACCAATATTACGATTGCACACTTGTCATTATCGAGTTAGCACCTTACCTCACTTAACAGATTTGGATACTTGATCCTTAGTAGATTTTTGTCCAAAACAGTATGTATGTATGTATGTATGTATGTGTAAGAGGGAAGATCAAACTCATTTATACATGCATACTGTTTCGGTCAAAAATTAGCAAACTAACTTTTGATCAAATTAGTGCGTGAGGCGGGGTGCTTAATGGTAAAATGATTGAATACAATGATGTGATTACGAGGGAAAAAACCCTTGATTATGATAATCTTGTCTCGGTCAAAAATTAACAGTGTAATCTTTGGTCGAATTGCTTCAGTCAAAGATTAACAACGTAATCTTTGGTCGAATTGGTACGTGATTATGATAATCTCCGGCACAAAAAACCCCCTGGACAGTGAAAACTATCACGGTCACTCTTATTAATAATAAAATGGTGGTTACAAATGATGGAGCTGATAAGTGATCGTAAGCTAAGTGTTACAGTGCATGCCAGTAGGTAAGTGAAGGTGTGTGTTCTAGTGATATTATCAGCTCGTTTATATAAGATAAAGTTACAACTGTTATCCCGAATAATCCGGAAACCCTAGACTATTTCTTCCATAATCCGTTGCTTGCCCACGTTCCATTTGACGAAGTTCAAGCACTAGCCGTTGTAAGTCCACGTTCATATTAGCATATTTAACATGTGATCTTATCTGCAAAACAAATAAAAATAATATAGGACAATTGAATTAGTCAAATATCATCCTCGGAATATTAGCGTTGACAGGATAGCCCAAAATCCTTGAATCGTAGCTCATCCTGAGGATAGAAAATCTACACCCAACACATACATTCATCCAAAGGATCATGCATTGCCTGCTAAGTTTGATTTTAAGTGTTGTTGATCTTTTGATTGTTTGATACAAACTTGAATAAACTTGATGTTATGGTTTGATGTTAGAATGGATTTAGGATAATTATTGATTATTAGTTTGATAATATGGACTTGAATTATTGGAAAATTGTTGTTAGAAGTAAACAAAACAAGAATTTGTTCATAAGTGAAAAATTGGGGATTTCTAGATTTTGAATTAATTAAGGGATTTTGGATGGAATGATGAATCAATAGGTGATATGGAACAATATAATTGAAAATGAAATAGGGTACATGCCAGTAAACACATAAAACCAGTAGTTGATACTTGCAGATTGACAAAGATTGTTAAAGTTGCTAATAAAGGAAACTTTAATTAATGAAAAGTTAATTTTTTTTTATTTTGATATGAATACTTGATATGAATGTGTTCAATAAGTGATTAATTACAACTTTAAACTAAGATAAGGTGCATGATTAAAGAATGGATTAGTTAGCACATTGATTGGATTAGCAAACCACTTACTAGAAATAGAAACTTTGTTGAATTGAAAATTGAAAGAATAAAACTTGAATAGAACACTTAGGATGCTTGAAACCCTATAAAACTAGTTGAATGAAACGAACTTAGATTCATACTTATATAGGGAGAGGATCATGAGAGAACTCCATTTTATGGAGAGAACTAGAGAACTAATAATGAAGTATTTTTAATTTAATTAAAAAAATATTTTTAAAATTTTTTTCTTTCATCCTTCTTATATGTTGTTATACTTCACCACAGAAAAATAAAACTAAAAAAAACAAAAAAAAAAAATTAACGAGTAATGCATATATGCAATACACCGACTTTTTTTATAATGCATATGTGCAATAGTGTGCATTTTGATATTTGAAATAGTGTTGAATAGCATATATATAGTTGTTTGTATTGTTTATTTGCAATAGTGTTATATTATATACAAAAATTAAAAAAAATCGATATAGTGCATATGTACATTAGTGTTGCATTACATATATGCGATAATTTGTTTTGCATACAATTATTAGTGTCGTATTTGCATATATTCAATAGTGTGTATTGGATAATGCAATTGTGTTGTATTGCAATAAAACACTATTGTATATATGCAGTAGGCATTAATGCACATATGCACTACAGTACTACACCGACAAGTTGTTTTTTTTTTTTAGGGTCAATATCATCTTATTAGAATGAGGAAAGAAAAAAAATCAAAAAATAATTTTTTTTAAAATAGTTAAAAATAATTCTTTACTAGTTCTCTAGTTCTCTCTAGATCCCACCCCTATATATATATATATATATATATATATATATATATATCCAAAATATATTTCCTACATATTTGAGTTGTTTTGAGTTAGTTTTTATTGAATAATATTTCAAGTGGCTCATATTTTGATTTTAAAAAGTTACAAGAGACAGCATCTAAATTGGAGTCTATTATTAAATTTATGATCAACGGCTGAATTGTTGAATAGAACTATTATGATTATCACTATTACTAGTCGTTCATCTCATGACTAAATTGTCTAACTTAAAAATGATAACACACATTTAAAAATAGTAAAAAAAAAAAAGAGAATTACTTAATATGAATCTTGAAGTTACAAAATTACATAACAAATGTTCTGTTTGTTTTGTCGAGTGACCACGAGAAGAAAAGGTATTCTTTAATTGATGGATCATCCACTGGCCCACTAAAAGAAGCATGGGGCCACCTCAAAAGTAATAAAAAATGGTCGTAGGTTAACTGGGGATATACATATTTTTGACGACTAAAAAAGAGATACGACTTTCGATCGCAATTAGTGAGGCAGGGAGCAAATTAAAGACCAAAAAAGGTGAGTTGGAGAAGTAAAGGTTGGACTAAAAGGTGAAGGCTGTTTCAAGATTTTTTGGGTTGGTTTCCTACTCATCCATCTTGGATTTCTTTATTTAAATTTTCTGATTTAATCATGTTTTCATTTAATATTATCATGGTTATTTTTTTTATCATGATTGTTGGCTAAACTTATAGAACTATCTAGGTTGAGATAAATACTAATTTTGTTTAACGGTTTATTTGGTTTTGATTGATCACATGACATATTATTATTGAAAAACTTTATTTAATTCGGTTTTTGATGTGTTAAAATATTGTTTTTATATAATTATTGCTTGTGATTCCGTGTATTACTTTGATTGATTGATGTGTGTCATTCGGTTAGGGTTCTATGTTTAGGTCATAGACTTGGTGTTTTTGATCTTGTCATGGTTAGTACTACCATACGAATCTTGAGTGCGATTAATTATTAAAATCTAATAGGTTAACCTTCCTTGCGACCGAGAGGTAATAGGGAGTCGGTTTGTCTCGCGTTTTTTTCGGTTAGGCTAGAATTGCGCGAGAGCGAGTTTTGGCCTTGTCCGGTTTAGATTTGAGTGCAAATATGTGTCTTAGATCGGGTTAGATATTGTTACCCATTTATTCCTAGAATTGCTAGTACCAATTTTAAGCGGGTTTTGTGTCGTTGAGTCCGAGAGGAGATGCGTCATTAGGGTACCTTAGTAATCTTTACCCCGGTGCATTTATTCAATCTTCTTAGATTTGTGAGGGTTAGTTGGTGAGACCGAGAGGTGATCGAGCGAACTTTAATGATCCTTAGTTGATTATTTTAAGATCCCGATGTTGTGCGATTAGTTAATTCCGTTAGCCATCGAACTGTCAATAGGAATCTTGTCTAGGTAGTTGTTTCTCCATATTCATTAAAACCTCGTTAAGTTTTGTTAAGTGTTCTAGTTAGTTTCGTTAAGTTGAGTTATTTCTTAGTAATCTAGTTAATTAAATTAGTTTAAAATAAATTAACATAAAATCAATTAAATATTAGGTAGGACTTGGATTAGGGTTTATAATCCGAGCCGTTCTCACGTGTCTTCAAGTTCGATATCCGGACTTTCCTTGTCTTTGCTACACGCGACTGGTACACTTGCCGATTGTGTAAACTAGGATAGATTGTTTGGTTTTTAAAACTTAGTTGCGATTCATGATATATATATATATATATATATATATATATATATATATATATATATCGCACATCACTTATCCATGCCTGGAAAAGTAATATTCTAACACTCGCAGGCCTTCACACAAAAATTGTCATTATCATGCACAACTATTCAAGTTCAAACCGTGTTATGGTTAACAACCATACCCATTAATATATACAGTTCATGGTTCATCTTAATCATTTATGACCAAAGTGGTCATAGCATTCCATAAAGCCAGTTGTGTACATACAAGCAGGGGCAGATTCAAGGCTTAGGGAGGGTGGGCCGGTGCCTACCGTCCGCTGGTCATAGTATCGTATTTGCGTATACACGCTAGTATATAATAAGCCATCAATCATTAAGTACCCACCGTCAACGATTGTAACATCCTAAATATTAAAGCATTAAATAAAGAAGTTGTGTTAAGCTGTCGTGTGTTAATGATTAATTAATATTAAATAAAGAAAGGATCATGGACTTGGATTAATTAAGGTGGATGAAAGGGTAATGGGCCTTAGGTTCATGGGCTAAAAGGGATATAAATACTCCCTTAAACATCCTAAAACCCTAATCCTCATTCCATCTTTCCATATTTACCTACACACTCCAAACACACACACATAGCCACCTTACGGCCGAGAGAGAAAGAGGGAAAGCGAGATCGAACAAACATTGGCTTTTGGTAAATCTTTACTATACGAGCCATATACGAGATTTAGAGTTCTTAAACAAGCTAACCAAGACCAAACAAACACGTAAAGGTATGTTTTTGATCTTAAAGTATATGTTTTTATAAACGTTTAGCCTTGAAACTTGAACTAGAATAGATCGGGTATGAACGAAACCTAAAGTAGTAAACTTGATGACCAAGACGAACTTAACGGGCTTGTAACCATGAACGGCTCGTTTAAAATAAACCTTAGATCTAATATTTAACGTTTTTAGCTTAAAGGTCCAAACTTTATGGGTCGAGTCTTATCCGAAAACGACCACGGGAATGCTTACGGGAATTGGTTAGTATCATATCAAGGTTACATATGGAAACCGAGATGTTTATGGGGTGAGAATCAAACCCGTAACTGCTGCTGGGTAACTTCGCCATATAACTTCGCCCGCAGCTAAGTTCGCAGCACGATAAGTTCGTCATACAAGTTCGTTTGCGTTAAGTTCACCGGACGTTAAGTTCTCCGGACGTTAAGTTCGCCGGATGATAAGTTTGCTGTATATAACTTCGCTTGTATATAAGTTCGCTTATATAAGTTCGTGTGTACATATGTTCGCTTACATTTATGTATGCTTACGTATCCAAGAATTGATTACATCGAGGTCCGATTACTTTGGATTACCTGGATGAGTCAAATGCAAGGGTACGACAGAGAGATTACCGAGGAAAGACAATTATTAAAGCAAATAAAAACCATAAATTCAAATCTGCTAGGGTTCAAGAATTAAATCTAACTAAAAGCAATCTAGGATAAGTATTGATACGTGTAACTTATATACAGTTAGCAAAGCTCAATTAAGGAAGGGAATTACGATAAACGGAGAAAGAAACAGAATCCGGGTGAGTTTCTAGCCCCATTCCTTGTTATGTTTTCGGGGCTGTGTGCATACTCGGCGTGATTAGTTAATACACTTATCCTAAGTGATAAGTGTATGCCCTATATGCTATATGTGTAAGATATGAATGATTGCTTGTCGGTACGTGAACGATCTTCAGATATTGCACGTACTGGAAAGCCATAATGAATGTTATATATAAGGTATGAATGTTATGTATGTATGTATGTTATGAATGAATGTAATATTGGAAATGATAATGAAAGGCAAGGTAAGGTTAAATGGTTGCATACCCTAATAATATATGCGAATGTTAAAAGAGTTGCATACCCTAATACTATATGCGAAGGATAAAGGGTTGCATACCCTACTAATATATGCCAAGGATAAAGGGTTGCATACCCTAATAATATATGCAAAGGTTAAAAGGGTTGCATACCCTAATAATATATGCGAATGATAAATGGTTGCATACCCTACTAATATATGCGAAGGATAAATGGTTGCATACCCTAATAATATATGCGAAGGTTAAAAGGGTTGCATACCCTAATAATATATGCGAAGGATAAGGGGTTGCATACCATACTAATATATGCGAAGGATAAAGGGGTGCATACCCTAATAATATATGCGAAGGTTAAAAGGGTTGCACACTATAATAATATATGCGAAGGATAAAGGGTTGCATACCCTAATAATATATGCGAAGGTTAAAGGGTTGCACACACTAATAATATATGCGGAGGTTATAGGGCGTAATGTATGAATATAAAAGAAAGTATGAAGATAAGCAAGTGTATTATAAATGTAAGTATGCAGGTATGAATGTATGGTATGTTGAATAATTAACTAGAACTCACTCAGCGTAGCTGACTTTTAGTATGCACGCAGGTGAGTAGGATGAAACAACTCGCTTGAGGGGAACACGTGGCAACTGAATAAGAGACTGGCATCGGAAGACTCAAGGCGTTTTATGTTTAATGTTTTGTTATTTTGAAAGACAAGATGTTCGTTTAAGACAAGTTATGGATTGTTATAAAATGTTTTATGAAAGTTTTAATATTCCGCGTATGTTTTTATTAACTCTGATGTTTTAAACTATGTGAATGTGTAAATCCAACGTCCAAAGTAAGACATCGATAACGGAGCCTTACAACGATCAGCCAGTGCCCACTGTTGAAGCCAAAAATTTAGTTTCAACAGAGTTTTTTTCTGGCAACGACTGATAGTCCATGTCTTGAAGAAGGAAGATGACGAGAATGTGAAAAATGCTAGGACGTTTGGTATATTATTATATTTAATTTTATGATGTTGATTGATATTCACGAGGCAGTGCATTATTTCTTTTGTAGCTATTGTTTTAATTTTAATTTTCAAATTAATTAACTTGGCATTTAACATTTCTTTATTATAAATTGGATATGGCTCAATGGTAGAGCACTTACTTTACTAGTTAGAGGTACGGGGTTCAAACCTCACTATCAGCAATTTATATGGGAGATATGAGGGATGACCCTGGCTTGCCAGGGTTCGAGTCCTGATCTCACCCTGTTTTACCGGCTCCTCGCTGTCGTGCCATTTGGCGGGCGTGGGGGTCGGGTTTTATCCGGTGAATCCCTTAATAGGTGGACCGCTAGGGGCTCCGTTTGTCCGGACTAGTGGCCGGCTCGGGCTACCTTTAGCCAATAGAGACCGCTTACGGAGTACCCGGCATTACTTAGTTGGTCGTATAAAAAAACATTTCTTTATTTACGTTTTCAACATTTCATTATTATTGTTTAAAAAATGGATAATAATATATTATTATTATTATTATTATTTATATAGTTACAGTATAATTAAGTTTCTATACTCTCTTATAATACATATAGAATGGACAAAATAATCTTTTAATAAAAACTTTTAAAAATAAGAGTTTTACTGATTTTAATACACAATGTACAACTTTGTAATGCATCATTATCAAAACCAACATATCCCGCTTATTTATTGGTTCAAAATTCAAATAACCTAGAATCAAAGCAATACATTGAAATTCAAACCTCAAGAAAAGTTTCTGGTCTCACCACGCACATCGTTAAAGGTTCGACATAAAGCTTCTGATTTAAGGTTTGATTTCAACTTCGCTTGATTTCTTAAATGTTGTTTTTCAAATACGATTTCTACTATCGATGATTCCAGATCCACCATAACATGGATTTATTTTGGTTCTTTCATCACGGTTGCTCGACTTGGTAGTAGAAGAGGCAAAAGTGTAAGGGAGATTATGGTATGTCGCCGGTAAGAAATTTTGACGGGAGCTAGGATGCTCGAGCCTCTAATTCCAGTTCAGGTACCCAATGAATTCATTGGAGAAAAGTAATACCATTTTTATGGTTTATTTAATATGTGAAGAAACACTAAGTGAACCCTGGGCAGATTACTGGTAACCTGGGGGTTAGATAGATGTTTCCCACGAGGGGTTAGACCCTGAGAAGATGGTTCTTCTGATAACCTGCAAAACAGACACCGTGAGCTTGTCACTGAGAAGGGGGGGATTCCTCCTTGTGACCACCCTCCGGCGTGAGAATCAGACTAGATTGCTCTTTAAATATAAATGTATATTAAGAGATTGCTAGAGCAGATATCAGGTATAATATGATGATATAAGATAAGATATGATAAGATGAGATGGTCATACCATTTGTGGTATTTATAGCCGAAGGTAGGTTTCCAAGGAGGTGTGGCCGGCTGCAACAGTATTCCTGTTCCACCAACAGTAGCCTACGCACGTGCCCTGCTGGTAGTTGGTGGGTAGGCAGCGGCTGATAGCGACCAGGCCAGCTGTATACTATTCCTTTTCCACCAACTTCCGGCTACGCACGTGGTATGACAAGAGTTGGTGAGTAGGCAGCGGCTAATAGTGACATACAGTGTAGGAGCATGCTGCTCGCCATACTGTTGTCCATAAGCTGTCGTATCTTTAGTCAGATCTTTTTCCCATACCTCGTCAGGAACAGTACAGAAGATCTTCCCGTATCGTACGGACTGGCTTATTTGGGCGGGAGTATTCCCCCTCCCGCCCTTGTGCGGGATTGTTCCCGGCTTCGCTCATTCCTTCAGGTGACACTGAATGAGAGCTAAGTGCCTTGTGCGTGTAGCCTTGCTGCGCGGGTGGCCTTCCCTAATGGCTTGTATCCGAGGCTGCGGGGACAGGCGGAGTCCTTCACCATTGGGAGGCATTTCCTGCGGGAACAGCTTGCGTACTGCGCGTAAGGACGTCACGTCTCTGAGCATGGTTGGTCCTGCGGATCCAGTTGGTTTCTGCGCAGACGTCCCTGTTTAAGGTGAGTCTTGCGGGTCCAACTGGGCTCTGCTGGGACCTACCTCTTCAATATGGTTTTCAAGTTTAGTCCTTTTTTTTTGCTTTAGGTTGTGGGAATAAATTCTATCAGAGGAGATATCTAAAGCTATCGATACACTTTGAGGAGATCATCTGTATTATTACCATAAGTTTTCTCTCAATTTGTATCGGACATTTATTTTGCTTTAATTTGTTAATTATTATTATTATTTGTTTTTGTGTGTGTGAATTTGCTTTCGAATAATTGAATATTTGAGTTTCTATCTCTATTCGGTTCAGACAGGAGCATATAGTAACGGTATCGAACTTGTTTATCAGATTGACTATTTTTTAATCTTTCTGAATTAGTTTGAAGCTATGGAACTTTGTTCTGTCACCTACATTATCTTCATATAATTAATTGTTTAAAAAGTTTAATTGACGCTTTAATATTTTTGTTACATATATATGAGTTTAAACTTTAAATTACTTAAATTCGAAACAAATTTGGGTTAAATTGGTCATGGATTTCGTATATGACCATTTTATTTTATCTAAAAGAATGCTTAACATATTGAAATGAAAGAAACGAAGGTATAATGTTCATGTATTAGGAATTTACACATCTTACAGGAGGAGAGAATTAGGGGGTGTTTGGCCTAGCTTTTTTAGCAAAGCTTATAGCTTTTGTTAATGCATTTATGACTGAACTGAACTGGCAATCAATTCACTTGCGATCCAGGTTTTATATAACCATTTTGCACTATTGTCACTTTATATAATCGATTTGTAATTATATCTCTTCATATGTGGTCCGATTATGATAGGATTCAATTATTAACAAGTCCTTTCATGGAAGGGAACCTGGCTTTTTTAATTCAATGCATGGATGATCTCTCAATGGAACATTAACAGGTTGGATTCGGTTATTTACTTTGATTGTGGTGTATCATTTACATTGAGTTTAATTATTTTTGTGTTTCAGTTTCAGTTTTATTATTGCATTATGCCATGTAACTTGGCTCTAAAAGAGAATTATCTAAATTTGTTGCAAGGATGAGCAAATTCGGTATCGGCACCGATTGGTACCAGTATCGATTTTGTATTGAATCCGCACCAAAATTTGAATTTCGGAATCAGTATGGTATCGTTACCGGACCCAAGAATTTACGATTTTCAAGATCGGGATTTTCGGTACCGATCTCATCTTGTTTTCATGATGTTTCCATAGATGTTTATTTCTTTTTCACTTTTTTTTCAAATTTATTTTTTTAAAGCCGGTGTATTTGTTCGAGGAACCTTTGCTCGAGGTGGACCTGTAAAACCCTATTTCAATCCTCTTCTTGGGTCATCTCGATAACATGTATGTTTTACTCAACTAATTATGTATAACCTTATGGTCCTTACCTCTTAATTTGATTATTTTCATTTTGTTTTGCAGTGTGGCGGGGCAGAATTTCAGCAGATTGTAACTGAGGAAATCATTACATGATAACTAAATCTACGAAACCTCAGTTTTTGTAGATGTGGAATTGGTGTGAAACCTTGGGCTTGTAGTGATGGAATCTGCGATATTATCGGAATTTACTTGTTAGAGTATGGCTTATAGTTAGTTTTAAGAAGAAAGAAGAAACTAACTTATGTTAGTGTCAGATTAGATAGTTGATAGCTAGCATTTGTTTCATTTTGTTATATATTATACTAATATAGTAATGACTAGCTTCTTAAATGTTTCAGATTTATTGTGTTGGTGGTTTTGGTTCCAATGTGCACGTGTACAATATCAATGGAACTGGACGCATCATTGTTGTTAGAGCTGCATTTGAACAAGGTTTAAGCTGAATTCATTTGTGCCTTCTATTGGCGTTATTATTTCTTGTGTCGCTAATGTGTAGTATAGTAACGAGTCGTGCTCGAGCTCAATTCGCCTTGACCTCTATGTCTAAAGCTTGAGCTCTACTCTTTAAGTATTTTTCAAGCTTGGACTTGACTCGGTTAAAGTAACCCGTTGTGACCCGTATTAGGTTTTTCGTAGTCATTTCGACTCAAATCAAAATGACGAAAAGGTTTTCTTCTTTTTTATTTTTATCTTGAGAATAAGTAACAGTTTGGAATGTAACATGTTTTTGTGTTTTTTGATTAAAAGATTGTAATTTTTTTGTATTATTCTTGATTTTGTGACTTCATTTTTTTATTATTGATTTATTATACAGATTAGACTAATTTACTCATGGGGACACTTTGCCAGATTATTTTGGTCCAAGCTTCTCTTGGTACACCTTTAAACTTCTCAAAGATTTACGCTTTAATAACATGCTAACTAATAATACTTTGAAACATTTTAAATTAATTAACTTTTAGTAATAACATGTTCACTAATAATAATAATAATAATAATAATAATAATAATAATGCGGTCAGGTCTTAACGTGTCTTATCACAAACCAAACTGGCCCTTTTAACTTGATTAGTAGTGGTACTTTCATATACCGGAATTAGATAGTAAATTGTCGCACAATTTCCAGCCCTGGAATCGTTGACGATTTAAAACTAAATCTGTGTTGACTATTTGACTTTTTCTTTGTTTGATACTATATAAAAGGGTTTGACAATTTTTTTTCCTTTTAGGGATTACCACGCTGAAGGAGCTGCTGCTACTTGAATAAATGAGTTCTGCTGGTAACATTGCTATAGGAGACTACATAGCTGCAGCTGCACAGACTTCAAAAGACCATTCTTATTTTGTTATCTGGTTCATCTCAATTAACTTGGCTTCTTGGTCCACCGGCCCATCTAATCCAGCTTTTATCCACGCGACATCGGGTGTTCATTTGATTAAAATTGGTGATCCACTGAGCCAACAATATAGCAATGTAATGCTGTAAGTTTTAAAAACTTACATTTTGAAGTTTTATGATTGTATAAGTTTTAGTATTGTTTATGGTGGTTATGAACATGTGTTGAAACTTGCCAGTGGTGTTATTATGATTGATTACATGAACAAGATTCTCTATTTTTTTTAATTATTTAGTTGAAGTTTCTATTGCAAACAGAGGAATGAATCTTGTGACTCCAAATGGGTGTAGTTGGACTTGTGCTCGGTTAATTTAACTTAACAATGAACTTTGCTTGTTCAGTTGTTTGTGCTTTATGTTTAAGTTTTGAGGTTAGCCCCTGAGTTATTTTCAAATTTCAGTAACATTTTAAAAAATTAAATGTTTGACTTGCACAATGGTCCACTAAGTCTAAATAATTAAACCAAATTGTTATTTGTGTTCGTTATTATTTGATTGAGATTTGTAATGATAATTCTATGGATAGACCGCATCGATGATATGAATAAGAAACTTATAGAAGTATAATAATACAATATATCATGAGGGAATTTATAAACTAATAGTATGTGAGTAGTGTGTTATAAATTGTCGACGCCGCCGCATCGCACGAGTTTTTACTAGTATATATATATATTTTGTATGTACTACTTGTTGATTTTATTTTTATCATTTTAAATTAATATATATTAAAAAACTATGTCACTTAAGGGCTGTTTGGTAGAGTCTGAATCTGAATCAATAAGAGGTAAATGTCTGAATCGCTCAGATTCAGAGCGTTTGGTTCAAACCTTGGGTCTGATTCGGTCAGATGTTTTGCCTCTGAATGGTTCAGCGTGTAATGGAATCTGAATGAGAACAGATGGTTGCTGAATGGAATCAGGACCAAATTACCCCCCATAGTTCATCCCATAGTCACATAACGAATTTCGATCTGAAATTGGTGTTCAAATAGCGATTTCAATCAAGAAATTGGTGTTCCGTAATTTTAATTGATTCATACCGGATGCTATTAGGATCATGAACGTAGAGACAAACTGGAGGTTCTCCGATGTTGATCCGGTGCCGGTGTCGGTGGTTTTGATCCGGTGCCGGTGTCGGCAGTGGAGATCCGGTGCACGTGTCGGCGATCGTAGAATGTAGAGACAAACTTGAAGATTAATAAAGGTGTGGAGACATGGAGATGGAGGTTCTCCGGTGGAGATCTGGATACGGTTCTGGCGTCGGCGATGTTGAGATTTGATTTTGGCTGTTGGAGTAGGTGGTTGAAAAAATGAGATTTGAGGGCTGTTGAGTTTGCTGGTTGAAAAATGGAGTTATACAATAAAATCGATGTTGAGATTTGATTTTAGTATATACAATAAATAGTTAATTTCTAAATATTTTAAGTTCTAAATATATAATGGTTATAGATTTTAAATTCTAGTTTTTTGTTTAAACACTTGTAATTGTTTTCTTTAATGAATATAAATCCAGTTTGTTTAATATCTTTTAGATTTTTTGAATGAAATTAATAGCAAATTTATGTAAAGGGGTAAAATAGTAATTTTTCACAGTTATTCAGATGTCTAAACAAACAAATACATTTCCTTCAGCTCTTATTGGTTCAGATCATCTTACTCATTCAGACCTTTTACCCATTCAGCACTTACTCATTCAGATGTATGCCAAACAGCCCCTTAGTGTCACGTAAAATTGCTTCATAAAAATATGTGTTATAATGGCTTCAAGATATGAGGACCAAAAATTACAATCATAGGTTGATATATTAATGGTTAAAGAAGGCAATTGATGTATATAAAATGATGTAAAAATTATATGTTGACTCTTTCGTTCTCATATTCTAGTTCAGCCACTACCGTTGATTACCGCTAGTTATGGAACAAATCTGTGAGCAAACATAAATAGTAATTAATAATTTCATTTTTGCCTCTGAATTTTAAAGAAAATATAAAGGAAGATGATGATGGTGAATATGACTTTGTTTGAAGTAAATATGTCTTAATTATATATATATATATATATATATATATATATATATATAAAATAGTGTGTGTAATATATTATAATAAGTATTATTTTAAACTTAAAGAGTGGTATGTAAAAAAGACAAACTTACTTTCTCATGCGCCTGAAAGTTTATTTAGCTCCGGGCCTTGTGAAGGCCCTGTTTTTTTTTACCCAACTCATTTTTCACCCAGTTCATTTTGTGCCCCGTAGCAAAATATTCAGGATCCGCCACTTCATACAAGACATGTTATGCTAAGATCACACGCCTTACTACAATTTACTACAATGGATTACTACCCTTAAGCTTTGTGCAATTTATTATTAAAATATTAAAGGGGTGTAATTTGTACCCTACGGGTTATATTGGGGGCTCCTAAATTATTTCTCATAAAACAATACTAGTATTTATTTGATAAATTAAATTATTTATTTAATAAAATATTAAAAGTATTTTACCTTATGGTCTCGTGGCGATTTAAAAATTAAATTTTATAAAGATTTATCATAATGATACGTTTATATATATTCTTATAAATTCTTAGTATTCTATTAAAGCTATTGTTATTATAATAATATTTTTACTATTTTCACAAACATCCATGCTACAAATTACATCAGATATTATTATTATTATTATTATAATTATCATTATTATTATTATTATTATTATTATTATTATTATTATAACAACAGTTATTTGAGGTTAAACCTCATTTTCCTTTCATAACTTTCAAAATATAATGTTGTATAAGATTACAAATATGCTATCAAGACGAGCTCATTTCTCTCTTCATTTCGACCTAAGTTTCAAAATACTGGAGTATGACCAAATATAATATATTTGGTATCATTAGATATTATTTTATAAAAGTGATTTCTATTAAGACTAGCCACACACAAAATAGGCAAGTGTACTGATATACATCTATTTATACATCTCGAATCCCTTGTAAAGTTATTTTATTTAAAGGCTTTGAGTTTGGTTTAGTTTTTGTTTTGTTCATCTTTTATTAATTTAGGTTTTGAGTCAAGTTTATTATATATTTATCATGTTTTAAATCTTTTGGTGTCTTGCATGTTAAA